>NC_084619.1:57252362-57552362 GCF_033978795.1 Nerophis ophidion | reverse complement strand
TAAGCAATGTCAGCTAAGATTTATCTGAGAGCCAGATACAGTCATCAAAAGAGCCACATCTGGCTCCAGAGCCATTGGTTCCCTACCCCTGCTCTAGCCTTTAAATAGACCTCCCTTTTAGACCAGTTGACCTGCCGTTTCTTTTCTACTCTACCCCCCTCTCCTTCGTGGAGGGGGTGGGGGGGGGGGGGGGGCACAGGTTCGGTGGCCAGGGATGAAGCGCTGGCTGTCCAAAGTCGGGACCCCGGGTGGACCGCTCGTCTGTACATCGGTTGGGGACGTCTCTGCGCTGCTGATCTGTCTCCGCTCGAGACAATCTCCTGTTGGCCCTACTATGGACTGGACTCTACTATTATGTTAGATCCACTATGGACTGGACCCTCACAATATTATGCAAGAACCACTCGACGTCCATTGCACCAATCACCCCACATCTCCGTTCCCCCCCAAGGTTTTTTCATTGTCCCATTGGGTTGAGTTCTTCCTTGCCCTGATGTGGGATCTGAGCAGAGGATGTTGTTGTGGCTTGTGCAGCCCTTTGAGACACTCGTGATTTAGGGCTATATAAGTAAACATTGATTGATTGATTGATTGATTCGTTAGAAACAAGGCAGAGGTTTTATTTAAAATGTTTATTTATTCTATAATCTATATTTAATATTTTTGGCCACTGTAACACTACACAGACAGTTTGAACAGTAACACAGTGGGTTTTTTTATATAAAAAAAATTAAACACTGTACTTTAATCAAGTGATTCCTTGACGTACTACTAGATGGAGCCTGCATTCCACTAGAACCACATTGAGAATCCCTGGCCTAGATCACTTTTTTTTTTTAAAGTTTTTTTATATTCCCGTGAAATGTTTCCACAAATGTAAATGTCTTTAAACATTGATCCACAACACTTACACATTGTACCTCCCAGGTTTGAAAACAAAAAGAAGAAGAATAGATGAATTTTCATGGTCGCATTGAAGATAGTTAGCTGTTTTTACGTAAGTTAGCAGCTAGCGATTAGCGGCATAATACTGTCATTTTTTAATATCTGTACTGCTCATTATCAATGTTTTTTTTTCTTTTTTTAAAACAGTAACATTTAAAACACACTTTTATTCAAAATATTTAAGGAAACTTTTCTCACCGAGGGCTGCATATTGGAAAGTCAAGTGACATTTTGATATTTGTTTTGTTTTATATTTTTTTAAAAAAACTAAAAACAAACAGATATATTTAAAGACAAAACATTGTGTTTGTGCTAGGGTATTATTATTAGTAATTAGTAGAAAAAGTTCAGCTTTTACATCATTACATTACATGTTTATTCTCTTTTTTACCCCACATTTATACTGTTTTTTTTAGTTAAGTTTATTTCAACACTGCTGTGGGCCAACAAAGATTCAGCAATTGATCCACACTTTGGACACTCCTGAATAAGAGGTTCTCTCTCTATCAGTTTGGGCATTGGCCTGAAAAAACATTGAAGAACCCTGTTTTAGAAGACATTTTTTTTCATAAAAAATGAACAGACAAGTGTATTTAGCCCAAAAGATAAAGTACCGTAAATTTTAGACTACAAACCCCGTTTCCATATGAGTTGGGAAATTGTGTTAGATGTAAATATAAACAGAATACAATGATTTGCAAATCATTTTCAACCCATATTCAGTTGAATATGCTACAAAGACAACATATTTGATGTTCGAACTGACAAACATTTTTTTTGTGCAAATAATCATTAACTTTAGAATTTGATGCCAGCAACACGTGACAAAGAATTTGGGAAAGGTGGCAATAAATACTGATAAAGTTGAGAAATGCTCATCAAACACATATTTGGAACATCCCACGGGTGTGCAGGCTAATTGGGAACAGGTGGGTGCCAAGATTGGGTATAAAAGCAGCTTCCATGAAATGCTAAGTAATTCACAAACAAGGATGAGGCGAGGGTCACCAATTTGTAAGCAAATTGTCGAACAGTTTTAGAACAACATTTCTCAACGAGCTATTGCAAGGAATTTAGGGATTTTACCATCTACGGTCCGTAAAATCATTAAAAGGTTCAGAGAATCTGGAGAAATCACTGCACGTAAGCGATGATATTGCGGACCATTGATCCCTCAGACGGTACTGCATCAAAAACCGACATCAGTGTGTAAATATATCACCTCATGGGCTCAGGAACGCTTCATAAAACCACTGTCAGTAACTACAGTTGGTTGCTACGTCTGTAAGTGCAAGTTAAAACTCTGCTATGCAAAGCAAAACCCATTTGTCCACAACATCAAGGAACGCCGCTGGCTTCGCTGGGCCTGAGCTCATCTAAGATGGACTGATGCAAAGTGTAAAAGTGTTCTGTTATCTGACGAGTCCACATTTCAAATTATATTTGGAAACTGTGGATGTGGTGTCCTCCGGAACAAAGAGGAAAATAACCATCCGGATTGTTATAGGCGCAAAGTTCAAAAGCCAGCATCTGTGATGGTATGGGGGTGTACCAGTGCCCAAGGCATGGGTAACTTACACATCTGTGAAGGCACCATTAATGCTGAATGGTCTATACAGGTTTTGGAGCAACATATGTTGTCATTAAAGCAATGTTATCATTGACGCCCCTGCTTATTTCAGCAAGACAATGCCAAGCTACGTGTTACAACAGCGTGGTTTCGTAGTAAAAGAGTGCGGGTACTTTCCTGTCCCGCCTGCAGTCCAGAGCTGTCTCCCATCAAAAATGTGTGGCGCATTGTGAAGCGTAAAACACGACAACAGAGACCCGGGACTGTTGAACAACTGAAGCTCTACATAAAACAAGAATGGGAAAGAATTCCACTTTCAAAGCTTCAACAATTAGTTTCCTCAGTTCCCAAACGTTTATTGAGTGTTGTTAAAAGAAAAGGTGATGTAACACAGTGGTGAACATGCCCTTTCCCAACTACTGTGGCACATGTTGCAGCCATGAAATTCTAAGTTAATTATTATTTGCAAAAAAAAAAAAAGTTTCTGAGTTTGAACATCAAATATCTTGTCTTTGCAGTGCATTCAACTGAATATGGGTGCAAAAGGATTTGCAAATCATTGTATTCCGTTTAAATTTACACCTAACACAATTTCCCAACTCATATAGAAACGGGGTTTGTTTATATAGACAATATTTGTAAAGTTACAAAGAACCTAAAACTAGTATTATTCACACAAACAACAAAACATCTTGATGTCAAAAAGCAAAAGACAGTCAGTGAGGAGCAAGCTGCAGTCCAGCAAAGTTCTAACAGCAAACTTTCAAGGCAGGAACATGACGTCAGGCAAGCTGGCAGGGAAATGTTTGTCTGGCAGAGATGACGGACGCAGCGTGCTGAACAGAAGAAACGTGTCACAGCCTGACACGCGCCAGCCGTCTGCACTACAAACACTGACTCCATTTTTACTGCAAGTTGTTCCATGCGAATAAAGCGTCATATTGGCCGTAATGCAACACAGCTCTCCTCAATGCAAACCAAACATTCTGGACCACCAGCGTTTGGAGCTATACAGCTCAAAAGTCACCCCAATAATGCAAAAGATAAAAATGAGGTTAAATAATCATAACTTCTTTCTGTGCCAAACACACACTGAACTCATTATTAAATTAGCTAGCATCCAAACATCTAAAAAAAAAAAAAGGCAGTCAAACATTTCAGAAGAGCGGAGGTGTGGAGAAGAAGCGTAAGATGATACCTCTACAAGCACTGAGGTCATCAATGTGGATAAATTACCCAAATAGTTATTAGGAAACATGCAGCACTATGTGTTAGCAGGATTGCAATCTGTAGTTCGAGGTTTCTTTAATGGTGCCTGCAGGTAAAATGGTTGTGCTGACAGTAGTGATTCAAAGAAACACACACAAAACATATAAAAACATTAAAAACCACAAACAATTATCAGCATACAAGCACTCTGTGGTGCGGGGTTGATGCACACAAGTACTTGTGTACAAAAAGTGTCAATAAAGTGTAATTTTAAATCAGCATGTGCAAGTTAGCCATAACAGGTCATTAGGAGTAAGATGCTATTTACTAAATAAACACAGCAGGCATTCTGGCTGTGATGACATCAGTAGGGATGGAACCATATTAAAATTCTATATCACGGGTCATTGTGATCGAAATGATCCGGTATTGTTGAATGTGTTAAAAAAGTACTTATGCACACACTGAAAACATTTAACCAAATAATATTTCAAAATAAAATGAATCATTGTTCTGACTTCTTAAGAGCAGTATTATTTTTATTTATATGGGGAAACAACTACAAATGTGTGCTACTTTCGTTAACTGTGTTGCAAAAAAGATCAATTAGAATAATACACAATGTTGGATATAGAGAACATACAAACCCTTTCTTTATTGAGTCAAAACTATTAAAGCTCGATGATTTGATAAAATTGCAAACAGCTAAAATGATGTACAAAGCAAATTATAACCTGCTACCAAAGAATGTACAACAACTCTTCTCAACTAAAGAGGAGAAATGTAACCTTCGAGGAAAATCTAATTTAAAACATTTGTATGCACGTACAACACTTAAAACCTTTAGCATTACAGTATGTGGAATTAAATTATGGAATGGATTAAGTAAAGAAATTAAACATTGTACTGATATGATCCAGTTTAAGATGTTCAAATTAATAGTGCTTACAAAGTACAAAGAAGAAGAATTATGAGAAACACTTTCAACCTTATTGAAAATAAGATATTCCTTATCTCGGTATGTTGGTAATGACTGAATTAATTATTTACATGTTACAGAACTGTTGTATTATTCATTCAGGGATGTCATTTTGCTATTTTGCTGTAAGGAAAGTCAGTAGATGAATGTTAATATTTGTGGGCACTGACGTGGGAAAGGGGTAGGATTAAATAAGCTTTGCTTCTTCCTGCTCCTTTTCGGACATGATGCGATGTAAGGTGATATGAAACTGTGTGCTGTATTTTGTTGTAAATGTGCTCATGTTCGAAATAAACTATGAAAAGAAAGAAAGAAAGAAAGAAAGAATTTAAGTGTTTAAATATGTTTTAGATGTTATGGTGTGTTTATTATTGATAAAGTTAAAGTTAAAGTACCAATGATTGTCACTTACACACTAGGTGTGGTGAAATGTGTCCTCTGCATTTGACCCATCCCCTTGTTCACCTGTGGTGAGGGGAGCAGTGAGCAGCAGCGGTGGCTGCGCCCAGGAATCTTTTTTGGTGATTTAAACCCCAATTCCAACCCTTGATGCTGAGTGCCAAACAGGGAGGTAATGGGTCCCATTTTTATAGTCTTTGGTATGACTCGGCCGGGGTTTGAACTCGCAACCTACCGATCTCAGGGCGGACACTCTAACCACAAGGCCACTGAGTAGGTAAAGGCAAAAAGAGGGGTGCACTTCCGGTTTATAGGATTCACGCGGTTTAATTTTTTGTTTGAGACACCTCCAAGTCAAATTCCACTAAGTATAGATCACACAGCTTGTAGCGCCAATGTGCACAATTCAACAACTTAGCTCTGACAGAATGTTTTTATACACGTTTACATTGGGGTATGTTGTTTTTAAATGGGAGAAGACGTTAATGTATCTTGTAATAATGTTAGCAGTTAAGTTAAGTAAACATTAGCACACTAGCTTAATTCTCCAGTAAATAGGCAGTATCAGAGGTTTGTGAGTTTACCAAAGTGAGGTTATATATAACGGTTTTATAATACCGTAAATTCCAAACTATAAGCTGTTACTTTTTTCCTGCGCATTGAATCCTACGGCTTATAAAACCGTGTGGCTATTGAATGGATTTTTCTTCACTGACGGCTATAAAGCAAATACACATGCAAAGACACTTACATTGTGTGTTATTGTTTGTTCTATGGCGCCGTCTTTTGGATGGGTTTGCTTATAGCAGGTGCGGCTGGTTGAATGCCTACAGGTAATTCCTGCTGTGTAAAGCTTTGAATTGGAAGTAGGAGTACAGTTCTGTCTTTTAATAGTCCTTAGTTTTTTCTACAAGTATGGATTCTTCATTAAATACTCCAAACAAGGTTTGTAAGTTTTACAATATAACTAAAACAAATCTTACCTACTAAACCGTCCCATGTGTGAGGTCTGTGGGTAGTGTTTTCATGCATATTTGTACGCGCTATCGTAATGTAATGAAGCTAGCGTCGTTAGCATTAGCTAATATGTCCACAAATTTACAAGTGTCTGTGTTAGTATTATTAACTTACAATGGAATTTTTTTGTATTGTTTCAGATTCAGAAATTCCCCAGTAAACCTCACCATGGAGTTATTGAGTCTTTTTTGCTCATTGGAGAGCTTGCTTACGCAGCTAGTGGGTCCATGAAGATGACTTCTCTTTTGTTTGATCTACCGTTTTTCTGCCCTGTCATAGACACTGTTTGGAAACCATATGATTATGTAATTATGTATAACTAATTTCACAACACATATATATATATATATATATATATTAGGCGTGTAACGGTACGTGTATTTGTATTGAACTGTTTCGGTACGGGGGTTTCGGTTCGGTTCGGAGGTGTACCGAACGACATGGACATATTAAGTAGCGCACTGCACGTTGTGTAAACAATGCACACCGAGGCACCATGAATTGATTTACATGGACCCCAACTTAAACAAGTTGAAAAACTTAATTTGGGTGTTACCATTTAGTGGTCAATTGTAGGGAATGTGTATTGTACTGTCCAATCTACTAATAAAAGTTTCAATCAATAAAAAAAACAACACACGGCATGCTAGAAACGACTAGGCTATGATAGACTGACCACACCTCCTCTTTTCACAGGATATGTCCTCCTTGCGGAGCTGTCCAGGTGGAGTTTCTTAAATGCCTTGAATGTCCGGCATTTTAAGTAAGGGTTGCATGTATTTTCAATGTACGTTCAGGGTTAAGAAAGGGTTAAAAACAAACAAAAAAAAGTGTTGCACAAAGCAACATTCGTGAGGGAGGGGCAGAGACAGACAGAGTGAGAGAGTTATGATAAATGCGCATGCGTCTCCAGGCTCTGCTTTTTACCCATAGATTTATCAGATTTTATTTTTTATTATCTATAGCAGGGGTGTCAAAAGTGTGCCCCGGAGGCCATTTGCGACCCACAGGTAATGTTTAAAAGGCCCACGGCACATTCTAAAAATACTATCAAAATAAGCAAAAACATAAACAAAAGTGAAATAAAAAAGCTTAAAGGCTAAATGTAATTTAGAAAAAGTTACAACGTTGACTAATAAAACAAAGCTGTTTTTTTTTCTTTCGAACTGTCATTGCTCAAAACATAATATTGAATCAAAATCAATATTATGAATTATTGACCTATCCAAGATTCCGATTACTTCACATCAAATATTCAACTAAGAAAAATATTTTTGGTGGGAGATTTAGCAAATGTGTTAAATCAAAAAATGTATATTTTGTTGTTTTCTTACTGTACTGAAAATGAACCGAACCGTGACCTCTGAACCGAGGTACATACCGAACCAAAATTTTTGTGTACCGTTACACTCCTAGTATATATATACACACACAGATACACACACACATACAGTACATACATGTCTATGGCTTGTAATCCGGTGAGGCTAATATATGGTGGAAAACATTTTTCTAAACTTTTGTGTGTGTGGCTTATATGCCAGTGGGCTCTATCCATCTATCCATTTTCTACCGCTTATTCCCTTTGGGGTCGCGGGGGGCGCTGGTGCCTATCCCAGCTACAATCGGGCGGAAGGCGGTGTACACGCGGTGTACACCCTGGACAGTCCCCACTTCATCGCAGGGCCAACGCAGATAGACAGACAACATTCACACTCACATTCACACCCTAGGGCCAATTTAGTGTTGCCAAACAATCTATCCCCAGGTGCATGTTTTTGGAGGGGGGAGGAAGCCGGAGTACCCGGAGGGAACCCACGCATTCACGGAGAGGACATGCAAACTCCACACAGAAAGATCCCGAGCCCGGGATTGAACCCAGGACTACTCAGGACCTTCGTATTGTGAGGCAGACGCACTAACCCCTCTTCCACCGTGAAGCCTCGGTGCACTCTATAGTTTGGAAAATACGACAATTATCATTTAAAATGTAATACTAACCGTCGGGAGGTTAATCTATAATACCTCTAATCATTACATCCCTAATGTATGGGAAATCTCAACTTCGAAGCTTCGGATATTGAACTTGTTGTGGTTCCACCTGCTAGTCTACAAAGTGGATGTTGTCAAATCAAAATAGTGAGCGTGTGTGTTGCTGTATCCCACATGCGGCGCACTATGAACTCACTGTAAATACTGCATATTTCTTGCCCAGACCATCAAGTAGCGGCAAAGAGCTGAGGACACGTTGAAAAACTAAGTGGAGCGTCAACTAGAAGCCGAGCCCACCCACTCCTCTCTGCTCTGGGAAGCCTTGCACATTTTTCTCATTCCATTCCCAAACACGCCAACATCTGTCCCAGGTTGTGAGCGCTGTGTCGGGGCCGAGTTAGTATCCGCCTACGGTGGGCCGCTCAAAGAAGCTCTGCACGTCCTTCTCGAGCCTCTGGGTTTAAGTGTAACAAAATCTCCACAGGATCTTCCCCGCTGGAAAACACAGCTTCTACGCCTTCTTGCAGGACCTCTACTCCAGCTTTCACCACTCTGTGCCTTTTGTCCTTTTGAAATCAAATCGATGTTCTGTGCATACATTGTTTCAACATTCTTGCACGTGTGAACGCACCGGTATATTCAGATGTGGGTCGATACGGTACCAATTTCTGTTAGCTTAGTCAGAGGTTCTGGGACATGCCTAAAATTCCGGATGAGGGAATCGATACCTGTACTCAGCTGTACCAATTTACAGTACTTTTGTGAGCAATACATGTTAAGTTGTATAATAATAACATATAAATCATTTAAAACTGAGCTGATAACTGTGCTGTCCTGGTATATCTTGTTTACCAACACTTATAAGTCTCATTTGCAAGCATGCATTGATTTCAGTTTGTCCTAGGTGTGTTGCCGTAGTCTGGAAGTAGTCTTTGTAGTCTTGGTGCGTTCCAATTGTACTGGAAAGTCGGAATTTATTTTCTTAGTCGGAAATTTCAACTGTAACTTCCCACGAGGTCGCATTTCCTTCTTGGAAAGTGGAAGACTCCTCAACATTCCTGAGTTGGCTTCGAAGAAGAGTGTAAACAATAATAGAAGCTTTTGTAAAGTCCATTATTTGCACTTCTGGCTATTTTTAGTTGCACTAAATCAGCCGTATCCGATTTATTGTTGGAGGTTTATACAAGGTAATGAGTGTTGTCCCGATACGGATATATGTATTTTGATACTTTTCAAAATAAAGGGGACAATAAAAAATTGTATTATTTGTTTTAGTAAAAATAACATTTTATGATACATTAAACATGTTTTTTTATTGCAATCAAAGAACACATTTTGTCATGAAATAAGATAGTGAACATACTAGACAACTTCTCTTTAGTATTAAAGGGGAACATTATCACAATTTCAAAAGGGTTAAAAACAATAAAAATCAGTTCCCAGTGGCTTGTTGTATTTTTGGAAGTTTTTTTCAAAATTTTACCGGTCTCGGTCCCTAAATAAAGCTTTAAAGTGCCTTATTTTCGGCTCTCTGCGAAGACACTGGCCATTTCCCTGTGATGTCACACAGTGCTGCCAATGTAAACAAACAATGAGAATACCACAGCAAGATATAGTGACATTAGCTCGGATTCAAACTCGGATTTCAGCGATTTAAGCGATTCAACAGATTACGCATGTATTGAAACAGATGGTAGGAGTATGAAAGTATTGAAGAAGAAACTGAAGCTATTGACGCTATTCATAGCCATAGCATGGCCGAATAGCTGCGTTAGCATCGCCGGTAAAATGTGCGGACCAAACGATCAGGACTTTCGCATCTTTTGACACTGGAGCAACTTAAATCCGTCGATTGGTAAGTGTTTTTTTCGCATTAAATGTGGGTGGAAGGAAACGTAATATAGTTGCAAATGCATTTACAGGTTATCCATACATCTCTGTTCCATGTCTGCCTTAGCACCCCCGGTAAATAGCATGTTAGCATCGATTAGCTGGCAGTCAACATCAACAAAACTCACCTTTGTGATTTCGTTGACTATCGTTGCAAATGCATTTGCAGGTTATCCATACATCTCTGTGCCATGTCTGCCTTAGCATCGCCGGTCAAATGTGGAGACACTCTGGCACATTCAATGAGGGTCTGGCGGCAGACACTTTCACATCTTCGGGCCAGTGGTGCAACTTGAATCCCTCCCTGTTAGTGTTGTTACACCCTCCGACAACACACCGTCGAGGCATGATGTCTCCAAGGTTCCAAAAAATAGTCAAAAAACGGAAAATAACTGAGCTGAGACCCGGTGTTTGTAATGTGCTGAAAATGAAAATGGTGGGTGTGTTACCTCGGCGACGTCACATTCTGACGTCATCGCCTCCAGCGCGATAAACAGAAAGGCATTTAATTCGCCAAAATTCACCCATTTAGAGTTCGGAAATCGGTTAAAAAAATAAATGGTCTTTTTTCTGCACCATCAAGGTATATATTGACGCTTACATAGGTCTGGTGATAATGTTCCCCTTTAAGTAAGCAAACAAAAGCTCCTAATTTGGCTGTTGTCGTATGCAGTAACATGTGTCATTCTATTATTTTGCCAAAATTATGAGGGACAAGCAGTAGAAAATTGATTATTAATCTACTTGTTCATTTTCTGTTAATATCTGCTTACTTTCTGTTTTAACAAGTTAAAGTCAAAAAGTTAAAGTACCAATGATTGTCTCACACACACACAATAGGTGTGGTGAAATTTTTCCTCTGTATTCAACCCATCCCTTAGTCACCCCCTAGGAGGTGAGGGGAGCAGTGGGCAGCAGCGTTGGCCGCGCCCGGGTATCATTTTTTGTGATTCAACCCCCAATTCCAACCCTTGATGCGGAGTGCCAAGCAGGGAGGTAATGGGTCCCATTTTTAGAGTCTTTGGTTTGACTCGGCCGAGGTTTGAACTCACAATGTACCGATCTCAGGGTAGACACTTTAACCACTAATCCACTGAGTAGGTATGTTCTATCTACAGATCTGTTAAAATGTAATAATCACTTATTCTTCTGTTTGATACTTTACGTAAGTATTGTGGGATACTACAAATTAGAGTATAGATCCAATACCAAGTAGTTACAGGGTCATACATCAGTCATAATTAAAGTTCTTTCTCCAGAGACGTATTTCCTAAGTTTACAAACAAAACAAAAAAGACAAAAGATTTTGTGATAACACTATCAACTACATATGTCTCTTGTCCGTGGTATCGTTACAGTCGATATTTGTACAGATCCACCCATTTGTTTCCAATCCCGAGCGCTATCTTGCTGCTAGCAGTTAACTATTGTATCTTCCTACAGTGTGTAGTGAAGCATGTTTAGCTATTCCTCATCCTGCAGGGATGATGCTTGAGAGAAAAGTAGTTCATCACCATTGAGGCGACGATTAGTGGATTAGACATAGCTAAAACACTGTGGACGGACGTTAGCTGCTGGACTCTGCAGTGCATTGAGGAAGTGGTAATTCTATTGTGACTGTCAAATTTTTCCGGGTATCAACATGCTATAGCAATAAAAAATATTGTGATTTATAATATCATTTATATCGCCCAACCCAAAATGTTTTAAAGCATCTCTGGAGCGGCACTACAGTGTTTATTGTTTCACCTTTATCATTACTTTTGAAGCCAAAATATGTCCATTCTCCATCTTCCGTCTCCACACTGTTTCCACTTTAAAAGCACTCTCTGTGTGTGTATTGACTTAAAATCGTATTACCTGCAATGTCACCACAACACGCTACCATACCCATGAATTAAAAAAAGAAATACTGGTATTTTTCAAAAGGCAGTATATTACCTTTTGAATTAATTAGTACCGCAATACTTTATTAGTAGCAGTATACCGTACAACTTTAATAATGTTACTGTAGTGTAAATACATTTTTCCATGCGTCAGCAATAGCCTATGTATTTCCTCCTCATCCCCCTTGTTTGAAAGTTGCAAAAAGAGTGTATATTTCTCCATAAGTTATTTACATCCAGATAAGGCAAGATGTGGCCATCTTGATTTCCGACCTAGTAATTGCAACGCTCATAACTCGGCTGTGACAATTCCCAGCTCCGACTTGTAATGTCTGACGTAATGGGGACGCACCATCAGGCTTGTCTTTTGTTGAGTCCTAAAAAGTGTTTATTAGGAGTGCACAAAAATTGGCCTGCGAGAGGAAAGTCTGAGCTTTTCTGCTTAGCCTGCCACCTCTGCTAGACAGACAGACAAAAATATAAACCATAAACATATACACGCACACACAGTTGTTGTCAAAAGTTTACATACAGTTGTAAAAAACAATGTCATGGCGTTTCCAATAATTTCTACAACTCTTATTTTTTTGTGATAGAGTGATTGGAGCACATACTTGTTAGTCACAAATTTCATTCATGAAGTTTGATTCTTTTATGAATTTATTATGGGTCTACTGAAAATGTGACCAAATCTGCTGTGTCAAAAGTATTCATACAACAACATACATTATCAATTTTGGAGATGTAATAAAGTTGCAATTAAATCAAATGAGCTTCATGGCAAGGCCTCTTAACTTCATGTGAGTGATTATGATTGACAACACCTGTTGACTTCTCTGAGCCCATTTAAATAGGGCTCATGTGATGCAGTCATTAGAATCGGTTACGAACGCGACTACAGGGAAGTCAAAGGAACTCAGCACAGATCTGAAAAAACAAATCATTGACTTGTACAAGTCAGGATAGTCACTTGGAGCCAATTCAAAGCAGCTTAAGGTCCCAAGAGCAACTGTGCAGACAATTGTTTGTATGTATAAAGTGCATGGCACAGTTTTGTCACTGCCACTATCAGAAAGAAAAAGCAAGCTATCACTTGCTGCTGAGAGAAAATATATGCTCCAATCACTCTATCACAAAAAATAAGATTTGTAGAAATTATTGGAAACTCAAGAAAACCATTATATTATGTTCTTTACAAGTGTATGCCAACTTTTGACCAAGACTGTATATACAGACACACATACATATATATACACATACATATATATACACTCACACACACATCCTTTTTCTATAAGAATTTTCAAGAAGATATTTTAGGCCATATATATATATATATATATATATATATACACACATACATACACACACACACACACACATCCTTTTTCTATAAGAATTTTCAAGAAGACATTCTAGGCCATCTCCATGCCACCAGAAAGTGCCATTCTATCTTGTAAACTTGTTTAGAAAAAGTATTGTCATACCAAATAATACATTGCAAGATACGGTTTGAATCGAATCGTCACCACAGGAATCAGGAATCCAATCGAATCATTGGGTGCCCATAGATATACACCTCTGGTGTCTATATTGCAAGTAATGTACTCGTTACGCACCAGCTGTTTGTAACGTTAATCTTATATGTGTTTTTTTTAATACCAAATTTGGAGGTGTTTAATTTGCCATGTTAAATCGGCAATAGTAATGAATAGCATGTATCTTTTTTTTTATTGTGTAAATGACCGTGTGTGAATGGGTGAATGGGATGTATAATGTAAAGCGCTGTGGGTATAATTTCAGGTACAGAAAAGCGCTATATAAGCACGGACCATTTACCATTTCGAAAAGTGGAGCCTAACTTTTGAGCACTTTCTATAAGGAATGCTTGCTTTTTTGGCATGGAAAATTGTGACATTACATAGAGGATGCCCGGCACAGATACGCCTGTTTGCTCGCCAAGCGCTTCAGCCAGTGCCAGGTTTGCAACCGGATGTCCCCTCACGTGCAATTAAAGGTATCAAAATGGGGAAATTTCTGATTTTAGGTGAATCGGTACCCAGTCACGACTGAATTCATCAAGTACAGATTTGAGTACCCATCACTAATTCAGGGTGGTGTTATATTCAGGTCAATATGGTCATTAGATGCCTGATGACATCATCTGTTGGTACGTGTATAACATTTACACATCCCCAACTGCTTACAACAGCACGAACGAATGTCATGTTGTTAAAGCATCTCGTCTGTGCCGTACCCACAGAAACAGACGCCTTTTAAGCGCTGTGTGTTAAAGGCGCCTTACTTCCGGCTCATGAATAATGATTCAGAAGCGCTTGCACGGCTTTCCTCCTTGCATCAGGGTCAGATGTCAAGATCAGATAGCCAGCACCGTCCCTGGAGCTTGAAAGCAGCCTTGCACACTCATCCCTCAAGCCCTAAAAGCAACCCTCGGTGGCCGGGAAAATGACCATTGCAACTTTGCTTTAAGGCAGGGGCGGCCAAACTTTTGCAACTGAGGAACGCAAACTAAAAAATCTAAGCATAAGGGGGACATTTTTACATTTTTCATTTTCAAAACCATTAAAAAAAATAGTTTTACCTTTAAGGCTCCCTCAAGTTTAGTCGCAGGGACCTGTAAGGTTCTCAGTTACATAAAGTCTTTAAAATTAAGTCATATAATTTTTGTTCTTTCTTAAATCTCTAGATCAACGTCAGTTACTTTATGTTATATGCCCTTTTTGTTAAAAAAAACAACAATGCATTTCAAAGTGGATCATTTGATGTGAAATAATTGGAGCCTTTAAAATAAGTCAATTAATCATGAAAACATTTTTTATTTTTTTTTTTAAGTCCCACAAAAATTTTCAGGCATCCAAAATTGTCTCACTCACAAAAGTTTTAAAAATAAGTCAAACATTTTTTTTTCTTTCCATGCCCAAATCACTAGATCAGGGGTCCTCATACTGCCCGCAGGCCAAATGTGGACCGCCAGCGTCCAAAATTGGCCCGCAAGAAGTCCCAAGTTAAAAATATATATATATATTGTTTTTAATTATTATTATTTTAAATGTGTACTTTCTAATCCATTTTCTACCCTTGTTACTCTTGATGTCTCCTAACCGCTCAGGCAAATCATATTGTGTAAAAATACATTTTCCCATTGATAACATGACATCATCGCGCTTGCTCCTTAAGTCAATTAGTGTGCAAGGAATGAATGAATGAATGCATATTATATATATATATATATATATATATATATATATATATATATATATATATATATATATTGTAGGTGAGATTGGCGCCAGCGCCCCCCGCGACCCCGAAAGGGAATAAGCGGTAGAAAATGGATGGATGGATATATATATATACATATATGGAGCCTATCTCAGCTGCATTCGGGCGGAAGGCGAGTTACACCCTGGACAAGTCGCCACCTCATTACATATACATACGTATATACACACACACACACACACACACACACACACACACACAGTCCGGCCCCCGACAAAATTGTTTTAGCCCAATGCGGACCCCAAGTCAAAAAGTTTGGAGACCCCTGTTCTAGATGAACTTCAAATCTATCAGCCAATTAAGTTTTTATGGGGAGTTTTTTTTGTTTGTTTTTTTAAGTCCTTTTGGTTTTTTATGGAAAACACTCTAAATATGAAATATTTTCTGTAAAATATTTCAAATTGGAATATCTGTTGTAAAGTAATTAAAGCCTTTACTATGTCATTATTATTTTTTGGCAGTGACAGTTATAAAAAAACAGCCTGCTTTGTTTTATTAGAGTCAACATTTCAACTTTTTCTTGTTACATTTTACCTTTTTGCTCGTTTATTCCACTTGTATTGTTTTTTTTTTTTGTAATAGTATTTTTACAATGTGCTGCGGATAGTTAAATAATTAGCTGCGGGCCACAAATGCCCCCCCAGCTACATTTAGGACACCTCTGTTTTAAGGCGTCCGAGCCCCTCCCAACATGCTGACAAGTCTGCACACCAAGGAGTGTGTGTGTGTGTGTGTGTGTGTGTGTGTGTGTGTGTGTGTGTGTGTGTGTGTGTGTGTGTGTGAGAGAGAATTATGAAATGAGCTCCGCATTCCAGCGAGGACACACATACACACTCTCACAAACACACACACGGCTTCCATGGGGCTTAAATGACAGCACTGTCGTCGCCCCCAGAACTCACCATTTCTTGGTGCATTCCACCATCAGCTCCTGATAGGAAGCCACAAACTGAAACTTGGAGGCGTGCTTCCCCACACGTTGGAGTCTCTTCCAAACTGAAGCCATGCTTTCCCGGGGAGCAGATATCCCGTCCTGGGGCTCCTTCTTTGGGCTTTTTGTTTCTTTTTTTCCCCACAAGACTGTACGCCAATGTTTACCCCAGCAAGTCCGAGGCGACCAGACACATAGTCAACGTCTCACCGGAAGCACGCGAGATAAGACGTCCATCCAGCGGTAATTATTGTCAGAGAAATGCCGACTGCGAGCGCTCAAAGTCTCTGCAGCGCGGGTCTGGCGTGACGAGCATTATCTGGCGGGGAAAAACATTCCACAGTTTCCAGTGGCATGATGAGTAATGTGCTGGGTGTAGATGCGAGTCTGACGTCCTGCAAAAAGGAGAGAAAAGACCAGATAGTGAATCCATCAGAATGCTCATGCTGGCCAGACAAATCAAAGTTAGAAGTCGTTCCAAACCTGTGATGAGCTCGCCGTTTTAATAGCTTTTTCATACCGTGGCCAACAGGGTCAAACAAAAAAATGATCCAAAGACAAAAAAATCTAAGATATATGCAACAGGGAAATGGCAATAAACCCCAAAAACAATTGCATGAGAAATGCTGCAAGTTCACGGGACAAAACGAAAAGTTAGCCAAGCTATCGGGTAAAAAAATTATCGATTCGCCGATGCATCAAGATTAGATTTGTGGGAGACTCACGAATCGATGGACAAATGTCCAAATATCGATTATTTACATATATTAAATAAAGTAGTACATATGATACTAAAATGTGGCATTAATGCTAATGTTCTCTAAACGTTAGTTCTATTAGATTTGGTTTTAACTAACGATGGGAGAACCATACAAACAACAACATAAACATACTGTATATACATGATACATACATACATACGCACTAAATATACACGGATATATACCCAGTTTACGAAACACAGGATAAAGTGTAAAGTCCTTTGTGTTTGCACATACTTGAGAGTGTGCATTGTTTTGTTTATGACTATGGACTGGACTATCACTATTATGTTAGATCCACTATGGATTGGACTTTCACAATATTATGCTAGATCCCCTCCACGTCCATTGCACCGGTCGTCCTAGAGAGGGAAGGGGGGTATTCCACATCTACGGTCCTCTCCAAGGTTTTTCATTGTCATCCCACTGGGTTGAGTTTTTCCTTGCCCTGATGTGGAATCTGAACAGAGGATGTCGTTGTGGCGTGTGCAGCCCTTCGAAGCACTTGTGATGTAGGGCTATATAAATAAACATTGATTGATTGATGACTGGTGGAATGGTGGATAGATGTGTTGCAATTTGAAGGTTGCAAGGAGAACGGTACATTTCGGACTGCATTGTGCAGAGTGTGAAATTTGGTGTAGGAGGAATTATGGTGTGGGGATGTTTTCCAGGAGTTGGGCTTAACCACTAAGTTCCAGTGAAAGGAACTTTGAATGGGTCAGGATACCAAAACATTTTGGACAATTCCATGCTCCCAACCTTGTGGGAACAGTTTGGAGCGGGCCCCTTCCTCTTCCAACATGACTGTGCACCAGTGCCCAAAACAAGGTCCATAAAGACATGGATGACAGAGTCTGGTGTGGATGAACTTGACTGGCCTGCACAGAGTCCAGACCTGAACCCGATAGAACACCTTTGAGATGAATTAGAATGGAGACTGAGAGCCAGGCCTTCTCCACCAACATCAGTGTGTGACCACACCAATGCGCTTTTGGAAGAATGGTCGAAAAAATTCCTATAAACACACTCCGCAACCTTGTGGACAGCCTTCCCAGAAGAGTTGAAGCTGTAATAGCTGCAAAAGGTGGACCCACATCATATTGAACCCTATGGGTTAGGATTGAGATGGCACTTCAACTTCATATGTGAGTCAAGGCAGGTGGCTAAATACTTTTGGCAATATAGTGTACGTTCTACATTGCTAGCATTAGCAGCTGTTTCCTCTTCAACCAACGTGTTAGAATGTTGCAGAAAAAGTGCATATTTCCCCGTAAGTTGTATATAGGCAGCGCACCTGGCCATATTGATTTCCAACATCGAAATTGGAATGCTCACATCCATACTTGCCAACCCTCCCGATTTTCCCAGGGCACTCCCGAACTGTAGTGCCCCTCCCGAAAATCTCCCGGGGCAACAATTCTTCCGAATTTCTCCCAATTTCCACCCAGACAACACTATTGGGGGTGTGCCTTAAAGGCACTGCCTTTAGCGTCCTCTACAACCTGAAAAGGAGACTATTATATACTGTATGTCTCCGCCCACATATGTAGTCCTCTCCAAGGTTTCTCATAGTCATCATTGTCGACATCCTACTGGGGTGAGTTTTTCCTTGCCCTTATGTGGGCTCTACTGAGGATGTCGTTGTGGTTTGTGCAGCCCTTTGAGACACTTGTTATTTAGGGCTATATAAATAAACATTGATTGATTAATTGATTGACCTCACCTGCCAAACCGGCAAAGAGCAGCGGTGTAAAATGAGAGCCCAGCAGGCATGTTTTTTGTGTTTTTTTGCCACATGGAATATTTAGTGGAGTGATGCCGAGTCCAGGGAATAGTCGGCGCCAAGCTAGGCTAACATCTCGCCGTGCCCCAAAACGCAACAACCGTGCTCGAGTGACACTCACCTTGTTGTGACGCCCGACGCGGTGCCTCCAAAGTGGAGCCAGAGAGGAGCTGTGACGAACCGTCGGAGAGTAATTACGAGCGCTGCTTTTTTTAATGGTCGCCTTCGTTAGGGTTGCTAGCCTGCTAGCTTGTAGCCATCATAACATTAGCGCCAATGTTTGGCTGGCGTCATGACACATTTGTTCCCCCGGTTCAGAGGCGGCTCCGGAGGTCAAAAATGACTCAGAAGTGACATTTTGCGGGAAGTTGTCCTCACGGTGGTGAATAAACAGCGAGCCGCCTCGCACAAACCGGGTGTAATTCTCACGACAAAGTAGTTGGGACGGGGTGTACTGTACTTTAAGCGAATTTGCAGACATATGCACTGATGGCGTTTTTCAGAATAAAACCGGAAGCTGCCACACACGGTTTGATGGCTTAAAAAATGGGGCGTGTACATTCACAAACATATAATTTATATACGCGTACATGTTGCTCAAAGATGAACCCGTCGACTTTTTTCAGTGGACTCTGACATCTTACTAGTGGCGGGAGAGTTTATCTTGTTTTATTTTGCAGGCTCATTGACCAGATTCCGGCAGGATGTGTGCTTCTTCACTGAGCTTGATTGCAGCTTCTTCTTGATGTTTCCATCACCTGGATGATTTAAAGGCAGTGGTTCTTAACCTTTTTTTCAGTGATTTCATTTTTTTAATTCAAGTACCCTCTAATCAGAGCAAAGCATTTTTGGTTGAAAAAAAAAAAGAGATAAAGAAGTCAAATACAGCACTATGTCATCAGTTTCTGATTTATTCAATCTGTGTTGGCCCTGCGATGAGGTGGCGACTTGTCCAGGGTGTACCCCGCCTTCCGCCCAATTGTAGCTGAGGTAGGCGCCAGCGCCCCCCGCGACCCCGAAAGGGAATAAGCGGTAGAAAATGGATGGATGGATGGATGTATAACAGTGCAACATATTGCTCATTTGTAGTGGTCTTTCTTGAACTATATGGAAAAAAAGATATAAAAATATCTAAAAACTTATTGAAAAATAAACAAGTGATTCAATTATAAATAAATATTTCTACACATAGAAGTAATCATCAACTTAAAGAGCCCTCTTTGGGGATTGTAATAGAGATCCATCTGGATTCATGAACTTAATTCTAAACATTTATTCATAAAAAAAGAAATCTTTAACATCAATATTTATGGAACATGTCCACAAAAAAATCTAGCTGTCAACACTGAATATTGCATTGTTGTATTTTTTTCACAGTTTATGAACTTACATTCATATTTTGTTGAAGTATTATTAAATAAATATATCTATAAAGGATTTTTGAATTGTTGCTATTTTTAGAATATTTTTGAAAAATCTCACGTACCCCTTGGCATACCTTCAAGTACCCCCAGGGGTAGGCGTACCCCCATTTGAGAACCACTGATTTAAAGGTGAAGAAAAATATTGTGTCTTTATTACAAAAAAAAATTTGACACTAAATTGATGTAACTTTTATTTATTTTTTTGAGTTTGAAATTTGTGGTCTGAATTTTTTCACATCAATTTATGCTGTCAATTTTTTTGAGCAAAATGTGTGGTACATTTTAACAAACTTTATATACAGTGTTTTAAAATTCAGTGTGTATTTTTTTTTTTCAAATTCAGTGTAAAAAATGACTGTATTGAAATTTTGTGTAAAAGATAAATAAACAGTGCACCAAATTTTTCCGTAAAATAATTTAGTGCAAAAAAATATCTGTGTTGACAAATGTAATCAGTGCACAAAAACTAAAAGTAAAAAAAAAAAATGATGCTAAAAATTCAGTGGAGAAAAATTCCATCCATCCATCCATTTTCTACCTCTTGTCCCTTTCGGGGTTGCGGGGGTCGCTGGAGCCTATCTCAGCTGCTTTTCGGGCGAAAGGCAGGGTACACCCTGGACAAGTTGCCAACTCATCGCAGGTTCGTTGTACAAAAATTGAGCGCAGAAAAAAATCAGTGTAAAGAAAATCCAAGAGAGAACAAAACAGTGTGAAGAAAAATTCAGTGTAAAAAAAATAGTTCAGTGTAAAAAAAAACTGAGTGCAGAAAACTTCAGTGCAAAATTATCGGTTGCTTCAAAACTCAAGACCCACTTCCAGTAAAACAAGACTGAAGTGCCTCATTGGCTGGTTCTAGTTCAGTATCGATTCCTCCATGCAGTCTTAACTTACCAGAATGGATTATTGAGTTTTGAAGCAATTAATATTTCTGCACTGTATTCCTATACAATACATTTTTTTGCACATAACTTTTATACATGAATTTTTATACACTGAATTTTAAAACACCGTTTGTTTTTTTAAAACACACACATTATGCGTCTCAAAAAAATGTTGAAACATGTTTTAGCATAATATGGACAAATTTCAAATGCAACAAAAATCAATGACAGTGTAAAAAAAAAGCATTTTTTATAAATGTACATATTAACTTCCATTAAATACCATCCGTCCATCCATCTTTTTACCGCTTATTCGAGGTCGGGTCGCGGGGGCAGCAGCCTAAGCATCGAAGCCCAGACTTCCCTCTCCCCAGCCACTTGGTCCAGCTCCTCCCGGGGGATCCCGAGGCATTCCCAGGCCAGCCGGGAGACATAATCTTCCCAACGTGTCCTGGGTCTTCCCTGTGGCCTCCTACCGGTCGCACGTGCCCGAAACACGATAAAAATCATCATTAAAAAAAATTATAAAAATGTACAAATAATAAAAACCTCCATAAAAAGCGTCCTAGAATCTCTCGTTTATTGGGAATTTTGCAACATTATGTCCACACTCTCCTATTGTTGTTGTTGTTGTTGTTGTTGTTAAACTGCAGAAAAATATAACATATGGATTTTTACCGCTATTTATTCTCTTTGGAATATATATATGCATATATATATATATATATGTGTGTGTGTGTGTGTGTGTGTGTGTGTGTGTGTGTGTGTGTGTGTGTGTGTGTGTGTGTGTGTGTGTGTGTGTGTGTGTGTGTGTGTATATGTATGTATGTATGTATATATATATATGTATATATATGTATATACATATATATACACACATATATGTATATATATTTATATACATACATATATATGTGTATATACACTATGTATATATGTACATGTATATATCTATGTGTGGGAAAAATCACAAGACTTCTTCATCTCTACAGAACTGTTTCATGAGGGGTTCCCTCAATCATCAGGAGAAAAAAAAAATCTTCTGATGATTGAGGGATCCCCTCATGAAACAGTTCTGTAGAGATGAAGTAGTCTTGTGATTTTTCCCACACATACATATTGCGCTCTACCACGGTATCGAGCACTATTCTCTGGATAATCCAATCTATTTTTGTATATATATGGGTATATACATATATATATATATATATATATATATATATATATATATATATATATATGTATATAAAAATATAGATATATACATACGTTTATATATATAAATACATATACATACAAATGTATATATATATATATATATATATATATATATATATATATACACACGTACACACAAATGTGAGATTAAAATTAAATCTACATACATTTAAAAAAATACAAAAAGAAAACACTTGTCTTGTCTAAAACAACTTTTTTATTTATTACACTTTAAGTTTTTTTTTTTACTTGTAACAGTTTTCCAGGATTCTATTAAAAATTTGCAATCTCTGATCCAATGTGAGAATTGGGGTTTTACTTCCAGAAATCAAATTTTATGTATGAAAAATAAAGCTTGCAACATAACAACAATATTCCCAGTTGAACACACAGGTTCCCTTTGTACTTCCTTTATTGGTTATTATCGCACGCACGATTATTGGTAAACGACAGATCAACTTCTTCATAAACAAAAAGATGACGTGTTTAGTTGTGATCTTTTTATTCATGAAATATGAGCCTGACTTTAAAGTATTTGGAGGCTTTTATTTCCTGCTCTCACTGCATCCATAAGTGATGGTACATTGTCGTCACGTGCAGGGAGGATGTAGAATACTCAGCAGCATCTATTAGGGATCAATATACACGACCTTGTAGACATGCCCCCCAACACACACACACACACACACACACACACACACACACACACACACACACACACACACACACACACACACACACACACACACACACACATCCCAGGGGCAAGTGGAGGCCCACAGGAAGCAGACCAACCCGATATGAAAAAGACGTTAGCTTAATAAGAGGAAATTGACATTTGGACAATCACACAATTTACACACACACTTTTACACCGGGGGTGTAAAAGATGAGACTCGGGGGCCATTTGTGGCACACGAGTCATATTTTTGTATCGTTTATTTACAGGGCCGCCGAAATACATGTTTCTCAGCTGTGGCCCGTGCTCAGTTGTAATACACTCTTCCGCCACTTGTGGCAGTAATGACAATATCACACAGACAGAAGAGGTCTTGAGTTGAAGTCATCGAGAAGTTTTTTAGTTAAGCGCCAAAATTATGACTAACTTTAAGACATATATTATTATTTTTTGTTGTTTTTAAATCTCTTTTTTCATAAATCTCTTCTTTTGCAGTACATTTGATTATATTTATTTTTGTAATCAGCCTGACCTAAGCCTTGACAACAAACTTTGTGATTAACACATGCTTTCATACTATTTGATGACGTTTATCCTGTTAAATTGTAAGTAGGTTAGATATAATTGTTGAATACCATTAAAATCAAGAATAAGATGACTAATTCAGTGTTCATACTGGTGTGGGTCCCGGGCCCCTGTGTAGTGGAAAAGGTTAAGAACCCCTGATTCACAGCGTAATAATATCAAAACAAGTACCAACTCCTGTAATTGCTTGTTTCCTATAAAACAAAGCTGAGGTAAATACGTAGCATATTTTGACCGACTTTGCAGTCAAACCCCTGACCAATCGCAGCCGAGTATGAGTGGTAAGGGGAGGAGCCTAAGTTTCGGCCATCTTTGTACGTACAGTAAATGCTTCAAAATGTAAACCATCGTCAAATGTGATGTTTGTAAAACTTTAGAATATTTCAACTCAGGGCTGACATTTTTTTTAATGAGGAAGAGGAAAAATGTGATGATAACCATAGAACCAGAAACAAATCTTACACCTGCCTGGTCACTGCAATATGATATATATATTCCATCCATCCATCCATCATCTTCCGTTTATCCGAGGTCGGGTCGCGGGGGCAACAGCCTAAGCAGGGAAGCCCAGACTTCCCTCTCCCCAGCCACTTCGTCTAGCTCTTCCCGGAGGATCCCGAGGCGTTCCCAGGCCAGCCGGGAGACATGGTCTTCCCAACGTGTCCTGGGTCTTCCCCGTGGCCTCCTACCGACTGGACGTGCCCTAAACACCTCCCTAGGGAGGTGTTCGGGTGGCATCCTGACCAGATGCCCGAGCCACCTCATCTGGCTCCTCTCGATGTGGAGAAGCAGCGGCTTTTCTTTGAGTTCCTCCCGGATGGCAGAGCTTCTCACCCTATCTCTGAGGGAGAGCCCCGCCACACGGCGGAGGAATCTCATTTCGGCCGCTTGTACCCGTGATCTTATCCTTTCGGTCATGACCCAAAGCTCATGACCATAGGTGAGGATGGGAACGTAGATCGACCGGTAAATTGAGAGCTTTGCCTTCCGGCTCAGCTCCTTCTTCCCCACAACGGATCGATACAACGTTCGCATTACTGAAGACGCCGCACCGATCCGCCGGTCGATCTCACGATCCACTCTTTCCCCACTCGTGAACAAGACTCCTTGGTACTTGAACTCCTCCACTTGGGGCAGGGTCTCCTCCCCAACCCGGAGATGGCACTCCACCCTTTTCCGGGCGAGAACCATGGACTCGGACTTGGAGGTGCTGATTCTCATTCCGGTCGCTTCACACTCGGCTGGGAACCGATCCAGTGAGAGCTGAAGATCCCGGCCAGATGAAGCCATCAGGACCACATCATCTGCAAAAAGCAGAGACCCAATCCCGCGGCCACCAAACCGGAACCCCTCAACGCCTTGGCTGCGCCTAGAGATTCTGTCCATAAAAGTTATGAACAGAATCGGTGACAAAGGACAGCCTTGGCGGAGTCCAACCCTCACTGGAAACGTGTCCGACTTACTGCCAGCAATGCGGACCAAGCTCTGACACTGATCATACAGGGAGCGGACCGCCACAATAAGACAGTCCGATACCCCATACTCTCTGAGCACTCCCCACAGGACTTTCCGAGGGACACGGTCGAATGCCTTCTCCAAGTCCACAAAGCACATGTAGACTGGTTGGGCAAACTCCCATGCACCCTCAAGAACCCTGCCGAGAGTAAAGAGCTGGTCCACAGTTCCACGACCAGGACGAAAACCACACTGCTCCTCCTGGATCCGAGGTTCAACCATCCAGCGTAGCCTCCTCTCCAGTACACCTGAATAAACCTCACCGGGAAGGCTGAGGAGTGTGATCCCACGATAGTTGGAACACACCCTCCGGTCCCCCTTCTTAAAGAGAGGGACCACCACCCCGGTCTGCCAATCCAGAGGTACCGCCCCCGATGTCCATGCGATGCTGCAGAGTCTTGTCAACCAAGACAGCCCCACAGCATCCAGAGCCTTAAGGAACTCCGGGCGGATCTCATCTACCCCCGGGGCCTTGCCGCCGAGGAGCTTTTTGACTACCTCAGCAACCTCAGCCCCAGAAATAGGAGAGCCCACCACAGATTCACCAGGCACCGCTTCCTCAAAGGAAGACGTGTTGGTGGGATTGAGGAGGTCTTCGAAGTATTCCTACACCGATCCACAACATCCGCAGTCGAAGTCAGCAGAACACCATCCGCACCATACACGGTGTTGATAGTGCACTGCTTCCCCTTCCTGAGGCGGCGTATGGTGGTCCAGAATCGCTTCGAAGCCGTCCGGAAGTCGTTTTCCATGGCTTCCCCGAACTCTTCCCATGTCCGAGTTTTTGCCTCTGCGACCGCTAAAGCTGCACACCGCTTGGCCCGTCGGTACCCGTCCACTGCCTCCGGAGTCCTATGAGCCAAAAGAACCCGATAGGACTCCTTCTTCAGCTTGACGGCATCCCTCACTGCTGGTGTCCACCAACGGGTTCTGGGATTACCGCCAGGACAGGCACCAACTACCTTGCGGCCACAGCTCCGATCTGCCGCCTCAACAATAGAGGTTCGGAACATGGTCCACTCGGACTCAATGTCCCGCACCTCCCTCGTGACATGTTCAAAGTTCTCCCGGAGGTGTGAATTGAAACTTTGTCTGACAGGAGACTCTGCCAGACGTTCCCAGCAGACCCTCACAATGCGTTTGGGCCTGCCAGGTCTGTCCGGCATCCTCCCCCACCATCGCAGCCAACTCACCACCAGGTGGTGATCGGTAGAAAGCTCCGCCCCTCTCTTCACCCGAGTGTCCAAAACATGAGGCCGCAAATCCGATGACACAACTACAAAGTCGATCATGGAACTGCGGCCTAGGGTGTCCTGGTGCCAAGTGCACATATGGACACCCTTATGTTTGAACATGGTGTTTGTTATGGACAATCCGTGATGAGCACAAAAGTCCAATAACAAAACACCACTCGGGTTTAGATCCGGGCGACCATTCTTCCCAATCACGCCTCTCCAGGTTTCACTGTCGTTTCCAACATGAGCGTTGAAGTCCCCCAGTAGGAAAAGGAATCACCCGTAGGAGCACTTTCCAGTACTCCCTCGAGTGTACCCAAAAAGGGTGGGTACTCTGAACTGCTGTTTGGTGCGTAAGCAAAAACAACAGTCAGGACCCGTCCCCCCACCCGAAGGCGGAGGGAAGCTACAACAATACATAAATAGTAATAATACTATTAAAATAACAATGAAAATGGTAATAGATTTAGATAAAAAATAAATACGAATAAAAATAATAAAAATATAAATAAAATAAACAGTAATACATTAATAACAATGAAAAAGAAAACACAAATAAATAGTTATAGTAATAATAACAACCCTAACAATAATAACAAAAATATAAACAACAATAAATGATAATAATGAAAAATAATAATTATATCAACAATAATAATGATTATTGTATAATAATCAACAAAAATGGATGGAAACCCTGAAAGTATTTATGCTCAGCGCCTGGTCTGTGCTTTATCACTGCTAAATGTCAGCGAAAGCTTCGTCGCTTGTCCTATTTGTGTGTTTCTGCAGGGACACACCTTCCTGCAGCTATCAGCCGGGCAAAGTGTGTGTTGTCATCAGAGCACTTGAGAAGAGCCGTGAACAAAGCCGAGTCCTTCGCAGAGTGTGTGGACACTTCATGCCTGCAGAGATGCAATCGAGCACCCTGACAAGAAAAGGGGAAAAAAAATCCTCAAAAAGAAACCGGCTTCCTTCCTCGCTTTAGTCTTATTTTTTTTCTTCTTATACTGCGCACTTTCTGCTCAGTCATGTTCGTGTGTGCTGCATACAGGAAGCCGGGATGTTTCCTCAAGGATGACTAAATGGATTCACGGGCGTGGTGGCACTTTCCTCTTTGGCCTGCTGCCACACCGGCCTCATATTTCCACAGCAAATGTATCATATCGAGCGCATACTCTCAAATAGTCTGTGTGCATCTTGTGACATACTTTATTGTGCAAAGACCCGGCTAAATAACCCTGAAACGCCTAATGTATCATAAGTGATACATATGTTTTTAGACCTTTGCATCATTTGTTTATTACTAAAAGCCTGACGGATCAAATTAGATACATGCAATATATGTGTAGTCCACATGGGGGCAGTTTTTGACTGATTAGAGGGCTGTCCAGTGATCATGCAAGAGTGCCAAAAAGAAACCAGACACCAGATTTTTGAGGAAAAACTTTGCCAAATTTGAAAAGAAAAATGTGATAAAAAAATTTATTTTTTTACTGACGCATCAGTATGAACAGTTAATCTGTGAAATTAATTAATATTTTACAATATATTTTATGTAAAACTGTGTTGAAAATGACTGTATCAAATTTGAAACAGCAGGTATTTAAGGTAATGTAACTGTAAATTAGTTAATTGGTCTTTTATTGCATTTCATGCATTAAACAAAACATGGCGCAACATACAGTATTTAGATGTTTCAAATAAACAAGTATAGTTTTTACATTACACGTCCATCCCATCCATTTTCTACCGCTTAGTTCCTTTGGGGCCGCGGGGGGCGCTGGCACCTATCTCCGCTACAAACGGGCGGAAGGCAGGGTACACCCTGGACAAGTCGCCATCTCATCACAGGGCCTACATTACACATTATGGTATATTTAAAGGTAAAATACATAGATTTAACTTGCTGTATTATTTTGTGGTGATCGCACGGTGTGTGTTGCCATAATTAATTATAGCTTTCTGAAAAAAAATAAATCTTACTAAAAAAAATACATAATGACGTTAACTTTATGTAAGTTTTTTTTAATAAATGAAAATAACAACATTCGAGATGCTTCGAAAATGATTTTAAAAACAGTGAATTCTACTGACCTGATTCAAATGTTCTTTTTATGTTTGGAAATAACATGATAGGTATGTCTGTGTGTTACATTGTGTTTTGGTTTGTTGGAAAAATAACATTAGAAAAATATTTTTGGACCGGCAGTGTCAAATATGATACAAATTGAAAAAACAAAACAAAAAACCTGTCATGATCCGTAGTCTGGATCATGTTTAGTTTAGTTATTTTCTGTTAGTTTGGACTCCCTTTGTTGTTTGTGTACCTTTTTGTGAGTCAGTTTGGTCACCATGGCAACATATTAATTTCACCTGCTGAGGGTTCCAGACGCACACCTGTTTTTGTTAATTACTTCCTTATCCAAGCCTGCCTTGTCCCGTCAGTTGGTCTTGGTTCCTTGTTTGCAGTATGCAACTGTTTCGTTGGTAATTACTAGGTTTCTTGTTACCTGATCCTGTGCTAGTGTTAGCATTAGCTTCTGTGCTTTCGCCACGCGTTTCTTTTCGTCTGTTTTTGTACCAGTGTTTTGTTATTAAATCATTCTTACCTTTTAGTTGTTGTCCGGAGTGTCTATGTTTGCGTTGGAGAAACGATCCCGCATTAAAATGCGACCCCCACGTGACAGAAGGGACCAAGCTTACAGTTCCTTCGCCATAGACTCTGAAGATGTGGAGCAAGGTATGTGGAGAGCAATGGAAGCGGAGACTCTACGCCACTCGCCCTTGGAGCGCCAGGACCTGATGTGGGGTCCTAATGGCAAGTTGATTCCGATCACCTCCGTATGGCCCGAGGACATCGATCCACCACAGTACCGGACGCGTCAGCGAAGACGGAAGCCGTCCAAAAGGGCTCCACTTCGCTACCGGGACGCACCGCTCCCTCAGACTCCTCCGGACAGCAAGACGCCACAAGCAGCAAAGTTTTCCTCGCCGCCGATTTTTGGTAATCCAGTCACTCATTTTGCCAAACAATTTTCTGATTGGGCTGCTAACAAAATCAACTCCGGCTACGACTTCACTCCATCCAC
Source organism: Nerophis ophidion (assembly GCF_033978795.1). Lineage (NCBI taxonomy): Eukaryota > Metazoa > Chordata > Actinopteri > Syngnathiformes > Syngnathidae > Nerophis > Nerophis ophidion. The sequence continues at coordinate 57,523,065 of NC_084619.1, read as the reverse complement.
TCTTCATGACGTCACTCCGCCCACTTCTGATGACGTCACTGAATCGGCGCGCGGCGATGACATCATTCCGCCGGCGTCATCTAAGGAAGTCACGGACCATAATGTTCTTGTTGTGCCTTTTGTCTCCAGGTGTAAGTCACCTACAAAAGACTATAATTCAAAGATAAAACACTACCAGGACATTTTTTTGAAATTTAGATTTCCTCAGTCTTCTTTTGATTGCCAAGCTCCGCCCCCCATGGCTCTAGTCCCGCCCACGACACGGACGTTTTCTTCTTGTCCTCCCACACAATCTCAGGTGGGAGAGGGAGATGCACTTGCTGAACATTTTTTAGGGGAGGAAAATGAACTGGCTGAACATTTTTTAGGGGAGGAAAATGAACTGGCTAAACATTTTTTAGGAGAGGATTCTACCCACCTCCTAACCTCCCTCCACCCACCCCGAAAGACGGTTCCAGACCGCAAGAAGTGCGTCTGGTATCCGCCCCTTGGGGGGGGGCTGGGGCAGGGGGGCGGTGCGGGGGGAGTGGCACAACTGCGCCCAGCCAAGCCGCAACCTCCTCCTAGGCCGCCTCCACCAGCTCCAGCACCAGCTCCACGACCAGTACCAGCTCCACGACCAGTACCAGCACCAGCTCCACGACCAGTACCAGCACCAGCTCCACGACCAGTACCAGCTCTACGACGAGTACCAGTACCAGCTCCACGCCACCAAGCTCCGCCATGCCAAGAACCAAGCCATGACACGTCGTCTTCTGCTGCGTCCACGCCTGACACGTCGTCTTCTGCTGCGTCCACGCCTGACTCCTCGTCTTCTGCTGCGTCCACGCCTGACTCCTCGTCTTCTGCTGCGTCCACGCCTGTTACGACGGCGCCGACGTGCCAACTTCCACGTCGACCATGGATGTGGCCGCCCCCTGGTCGTCCGCCATGCCAAGTGCATCCACCTCCCTGTCGGCCACGGATGTGGCCGCTCCCTGGTCGCCCGCCTCGCCGGCTGCAGCAGCGTTCCACTCGCCGCCGCCACTTGACTTTGCCTCGGTGGATTCGGGGACACTTGGCCTGGCGACCCACCGCCAATTCCTCCCTCCGCCCTCCCGTGACTCCTCACCCTGCTTGTTTTTGTTTATGGACATCTGGTATCTGTCCTTGAGGAGGGGGTACTGTCATGATCCGTAGTCTGGATCATGTTTAGTTTAGTTATTTTCTGTTAGTTTGGACTCCCATTGTTGTTTGTGTACCTTTTTGTGAGTCAGTTTGGTCACCATGGCAACATATTAATTTCACCTGCTGAGGGTTCCAGACGCACACCTGTTTTTGTTAATTACTTCCTTATTTAAGCCTGCCTTGTCCCGTCAGTCGGTCTTGGTCCCTTGTTTGCAGTATGCAACTGTTTCGTTGGTAATTAGTAGGTTTCTTGTTACCTGATCCTCTGCTAGTGTTAGCATTAGCTTCTGTGCTTTCGCCACGTGTTTCTTTTCGTCTGTTTTTGTACCAGTGTTTTGTTATTAAATCATTCTTACCTTTTAGTTGTTGTCCGGAGTGTCTATGTTTGCGTTGGAGGAACGATCCCGCATTAAGATGCGACCCCCGCGTGACAAAACCTAGTTTTAAATAAATGGAATTTTCTGACAAGTATTTAGTGGTTTTGGTAATGACCAAAATTCAATGGTCAAATGAACGTCAAAACCCGACATTGAATAAACGTTGTCAAAAAGCATGCTGTTTTAACGTATTTGTGTTGTAGAATATTGGTTGGGAAATGATCAAAATTCAATGGTCAAATCAATGTCAGAACACAACATTGATTAAACCTTGTCAAAAAGTATGTTGTTTCAACGTTGTTTTTGTGTTGCAAAATATTGGTTCGTAAATGACTAAAATTCAATGGTTACATCTTCGTCAGAACCCAACATTGAATAAACGCTATCAAAAAGTATGTTGTTTCCACGTTGTATTTGTGTTGTAGAATATTGGTTGGAAAATGACCAAAATTCAATAGTTGTATCAACGTCACAACCTGACATTGAATAAACATTGTCAAAAAGCATGTTGTTTAAACGTAATGTTTGTGTTGTAGAATATTGTTTGAGAGATGAGCAGAATTCAATGTTCAAATCAACGACAGAACCCAACATTGAATAAACATTGTCAAAAAGCATTAAGTTTCAACGTTGTATTTATGTTGTAGAATATTGGTTGGAGAATGACCAAAATTCAATGGTTAAATCATTGTCAGAGCCCAACATTGAATAAACGTTATCAAAAAGTATGTTGTTTCAACGTATTTGTGTTGTAGAATATTGGTTGGGAAATGACCAAAATTCAATAGTCAAATCAAAGTCAGAACACAACATTGATTAAACCTTGTCAAAAAGTATGTTGTTAAGACGTTCTTTTTGTGTTGCAAAATATTGGTTTGTAAATGACTAAAATTCAATGGTTACATTATCGTCAGAACCCAACGTTGAATAAACGCTATCAAAAAGTATGTTGTTTCAACGTTGTATTTGTGTTGTAGAAAATTGGTTGGGGAATGACCAAAATTCAACGGTCAAATCAACGTCAGAATTGAATAAATGTTGTCAAAAAGCTTGTTTCTACGTTGTATTTGTGTTGTAGAATATTGGTTGGGAAATGACCAAATTTCAATGGTCAAATCAACATCAGAACCCGACATTGATTAAACTCATCACAAAGCATGTTGTTTCAACATTGTTTTTGTGTTGCAAAATATTGGTTCGTAAGTGACCAAAATTCAATGGTTAAATCATCGTCAGAACCCAACATTGAATAAACGTTATCAAAAAGTATGTTGTTTCAACGTTGTATTTGTGTTGTAGAATATTGGTTAGGGAATGACCAAAATTCAATGGTCAAATCATTGCATTGCAGAACACAACTTTGATTAAACGTTGTCAAATAGTATGTTGTTTCGACGTTGTGTTTGTGTTGTAAAATATTGGTTAGTAAATGACTAAAATTCAATGGTTAAATCATTGTCAGAAGCCAACATTGAATAAATGTTATCAAAAAGTATGTTCTTTCAACGTTGTATTTGTGTTGTAGAATATTGGTTGGGAAATTACCAAAATTCAATGGTCAAAACAACATCACAACCTGACATTGAAGATACGTTGTCAAAAAGCATGTTGTTTCAACGTTGTATTTGTGTTGTAGAATATTGGTTGAGAAATGACCAAAATTCAATGTTGCAGGACACAACATTGATTAAACGTCTTCAAAAAGCATGTTGTTTCAACATTGTATTTGTGTTGTAGAATATTGGTTGGGGAATGACCAAAATTCAACGGTAAAATCAACGTCAAAACCATATTGTGGCTTGTGCAACCCTTTGAGACACTTGTGATTTGGGGCTATGTAGGTTAACTTTGATTGATTGATTGATTAATGTTGTTTCAACGTTGAATTTGTATTGTAGAATATTTGTTGGGGAATGACCAAAATTCAATGGTCAAAACAACGTCACAACCTTACATTGAAGATACGTTGTCAAAAAGCATGTTGTTTCAACGTTGTATTTGTGTTGTAGAATATTGGTTGGGAAATGACCAAAATTCAATGTTGCAGAACACAACATTGATTAAACGTCATCAAAAAGCATTTCGTTTCAACATTGTATTTGTTTTGTAGAATATTGGGTGGGGAATGACCAAAATTCAACGGTCAAATCTAAGTCAATCAATCAATCAATCAATCAATGTTTACTTATATAGCCCTAAATCACTAGTGTCTCAAAGGGCTGCACAAACCACCACGACATCCTCGGTAGGCCCACATAAGGGCAAGGAAAACTCACACCCAGTGGGACATCGGTGACAATAATGATCCAGTGGGACGTCTGTGACAATAATGATTATGAGAACCTTAGAGAGGAGGAAAGCAATGGATGTCGAGCGGGTCTAACATGATACTGTGAAAGTTCAATCCACAATGGATCCAACATAGTCGCGAGAGTCCAGTCCAAAGCGGGTCCAACTCAGCAGCGAGAGTCCCGTTCACAGCGGAGCCAGCAGGAAACCATCCCAAGCGGAGGCGGATCAGCAGCGCAGAGATGTCGAGGCGGATCAGCAGCGCAGAGATGTCCCCAGCCGATACACAGGCAAGCAGTACATGGCCACCGGATCGGACCGGACCCCCTCCACAGGGGAGAGTGGGACATAGAAGAAAAAGAAAAGAAACAGCAGATCAACTGGTCTAAAAAGGGAGTCTATTTAAAGGCTACAGTATACAAATGAGTTTTAAGGTGAGACTTAAATGCTTCTACTGAGGTGGCATCTCGAACTGTTACCGGGAGGGCATTCCAGAGTACTGGAGCCCGAACGGAAAACGCTCTATAGCCCGCAGACTTTTTTTGGGCTTTGGGAATCACTAACAAGCCGGAGTCCTTTGAACGCAGATTTCTTGCCGGGACATATGGTACAATACAATCGGCAAGATAGGATGGAGCTAGACCGTGTAGTATTTTATACGTAAGTAGTAAAACCTTAAAGTCACATCTTAAGTGCACAGGAAGCCAGTGCAGGTGAGCCAGTACAGGCGTAATGTGATCAAACTTTCTTGTTCTTGTCAAAAGTCTAGCAGCCGCATTTTGTACCAACTGTAATCTTTTAATGCTAGACATGGGGAGACCCGAAAATAATACGTTACAGTAGTCGAGGCGAGACGTAACAAACGCATGGATAATGATCTCAGCATCTTTAGTGGACAGAATGGAGCGAATTTTAGCGATATTACGGAGATGAAAGAAGGCCGTTTTAGTAACGCTTTTAATGTGTGCCTCAAAGGAGAGAGTTGGGTCGAAGATAATACCCAGATTCTTTACCGTGTCGCCTTGTTTAATTGTTTGGTTGTCAAATGTTAGAGTTGGATTATTAAATAGAGTTCGGTGTCTAGCAGGACCGATAATCAGCATTTCCGTTTTTTTGGCGTTGAGTTGCAAAAAGTTAGCGGACATCCATTGTTTAATTTCATTAAGACACGCCTCCAGCTGACTACAATCCGGCGTGTTGGTCAGCTTTAGGGGCATGTAGAGTTGGGTGTCATCAGCATAACAGTGAAAGCTAACACCGTATTTGCGTATGATGTCACCTAGCGGCAGCATGTAGATGCTGAAGAGTGCAGGGCCAAGGACCGAACCCTGGGGAACTCCACACGTTACCTTAACGTAGTCCGAGGTCACATTGTTATGGGAGACACACTGCATCCTATCAGTAAGATAAGAGTTAAACCAAGACAGGGCTAAGTCTGACATACCAATTCGTGTTTTGATACGTTCTAATAAAATATTATGATCGACGGTATCGAAAGCAGCGCTAAGATCGAGGAGCAGCAACATAGATGACGCATCAGAATCCATCGTTAGCAATAGATCATTAGTCATTTTTGCGAGGGCTGTCTCCGTCGAGTGATTTGCCCTGAAACCGGATTGAAAGGTTTCACATAGATTGTTAGACGCTAAGTGTTCATTTAACTGCTCCGCAACAATTTTTTCGAGGATTTTTGAAATAAAGGGAAGGTGAGACACCGGTCGGTAGTTTACCATGAGGTCAGGATCGAGGTTAGGTCTTTTAAGAAGAGGATGAATAACCGCTTTTTTGAATGCTAGGGGAACAGTGCCCGAGGAAAGTGATAAGTTTATAATATTTAGCACTGATGGACCTAATAATACAAAGAGCTCCTTGATCAGTTTCCCTGGAAGAGGGTCAAGTAAACATGTTGTTTGTTTTATTCCATTTACACGTTGTAACAATTCCTCTAATGTTATTTCCTCAAAACGAGAGAAACGAGAGAAACTATTTTGGAGGGCAGTATCTGACACGATGGCGAGGCATAATGGATGCGTGTTGCTACCCCAGGGATGCAAGAGGACCAGGACAGGCAGGAGTTGCAGGTAAGATTAGATTTAATACAAAAAACAAAAATAATACTGGTACAAAATGCAAAGAAAAGGCGTGCCGAATGCACGGAGAGCTATGCTAAGAATTAGCAACGAGAGCAGAGTACAGGAATAGAGGTGCAGAGCGCACGCAAAGCTAAGGCGAGACTTAGCAATAGTGATTACAAAAATAAGAACCAACGTGCGTGTTGCAAGTAGCAAACAAAACAGCCAGGAGGAACTAAGGTAGCAGGTGGTCTTAAATACAACACAAATAATTCAAAACAGGTGTGCGTAATGAGTCCGTGCAGGAGGCATACTTAGGTTGCCATGGTGACAATACAAAACAAGGAAGTGCGCTAACAAACGGGATCGGTAGAGTCCAAAACATGATCAAAACATAGTAGGACAATACAAAAAAGACAAACATGCTAGAGATGTGTGATCCGGAAGCCGGATCACAACATTACCCCCCCCTTAAGGGGCAGATCCCAGATGCCCCCAAAAAACTGCAATAAAGAGAACCCCCTCCCAAAACCAGAAAGTTCACAAACGAAGGGAGGGCGGAAGGAGTCCACGGTGGAGGGTCGCCAGATCGCATGTCCCCGAATCCACCGAGGACACATCATGTGGCGGCGGCGGGTGGAACGCTGCTGCCGAAAAAGTTTTGGCGGGCGACCTCGAAAAGGCCACATTAGTGGCCGCCTCGCAGGATGAGGTGCCCGGCGAGGCGGACGACCCGGGCACGGCCACATCCGTGGCCGACATGGAGGAGGGAGTATCTGGCGAGGAGGATGACCTCGCAGAGGCCACGCCCGTGGTCGACGTGGTGGACGACGCCTCAGCACCGAAATCCCAGCAGGCTTGGAAGCAGCAGACGAGGGTGCGGGGACTGCAGCCAAAGCAGGCCCGAGTGCAGCTGGCGAGGATGATGCGGGTGCTGCAGCCGCAGGAGTCGTCGGAGGCGGCCTGGGAGCCGCAGGAGTCGTCGGAGGCGGCCTGGGAGCCGCAGGAGTCGTCGGTGGTGCTGGTGTGGGCTCCAGCCCCGTCGTCGACGCTGGTGTGGGCTCCAGCCCCGTCGTCGGCGCTGGTGTGGGCTCCAGCCCCGTCGTCGGCGCTGGTGTGGGCTCCAGCCCCGTCGTCGGCGCTGGTGTGGGCTCCAGCCCCGTCGTCGGCGCTGGTGTGGGCTCCAGCCCCGTCGTCGGCGGTGCTTGGCGGCACGGAGCTGGCACCGGTGCTTGGCGGCACGGAGCTGGCACCGGTACCTGTCGTGGTGCTGGTACCGGAGTGGGCTCCAGCCTTGGAGTTTGTGCTGGTGTGAGAACCAGACTGGGAGCTGGTGTGAGAACCAGACTGGGAGCTGGTGTGAGAACCAGACTGGGAGCTGGTGTGAGAACCAGACTGGGAGCAGGTGTCGGCTTCAGCCGAGGAGCAGGTGTCGGCTTCAGCCGAGGAGCAGGTGTCGGCTTCAGCCGAGGAGCAGGTGTCGGCTTCAGCCGAGGAGCAGGTGTCGGCTTCAGCCGAGGAGCAGGTGTCGGCTTCAGCCGAGGAGCAGGTGTCGGCTTCAGCCGAGGAGCAGGTGTCGGCTTCAGCCGAGGAGCAGGTGTCGGCTTCAGCCGAGGAGCAGGTGTCGGCTTCAGCCGAGGAGCAGGTGTCGGCTTCAGCCGAGGAGCAGGTGTCGGCTTCAGCCGAGGAGCAGGTGTCGGCTTCAGCCGAGGAGCAGGTGTCGGCGTCAGCCGAGGAGCAGGTGTCGGCGTCAGCCGAGGAGCAGGTGTCGGCGTCAGCCGAGGAGCAGGTGTCGGCGTCAGCCGAGGAGCAGGTGTCGGCGTCAGCCGAGGAGCAGGTGTCGGCGTCAGCCGAGGAGCAGGTGTCGGCGTCAGCCGAGGAGCAGGTGTCGGCGTCAGCCGAGGAGCAGGTGTCGGCGTCAGCCGAGGAGCAGGTGTCGGCGTCAGCCGAGGAGCAGGTGTCGGCGTCAGCCGAGGAGCAGGAGTCGGCGTCAGCCGAGGAGCAGGAGTCGGCGTCAGCCGAGGAGCAGGAGTCGGCGTCAGCCGAGGAGCACTAAGAGACTGGCAGAGAGGAGGACTAGGACTACTATGAGGATTTAGACTAACACTAGGACTTGGGCAAGGACTTGTGTGAGGACCAGTACTTACAATCAAACTAGTGCTTTTATAAGGACTTGGGCAAGGACCAGGACTTACAGTCGAACCAGGGCTTGGGCAGGAACTAGGACTTGAGGTCAACCTAGGGCAAGGACTGGGACTTACAATCATACTGGTGCTCGGGCAAGGACTTGGACAAAGACTAGGACTTACAGTGACACTGGGGCTCGGACAAGAATTTGGGCAAGGACTAGGGTTACTGTGAGGACTAAGACCACGAGGGGAATTAGGACACGGACTACGATCAAGACTACACGAAGGTACGTAACTGGGACCGGGACTTGGACTACCATTAAGAGAATGACTTGAGCAAGGACTTGGGCTAGGACTCGGACTACGACTCAGTCTACGAGTTGATCTACAATGTTGGCCAGAAGTCGGACCAGGACTGGGACTAGGCTTGAACACCGGTGGTGGAGGGCGCACTGGAGGTAGTGGACTAGCGAGTCGAAAAGTCGGTGGAGGAGGTCTAGGTGGCCTTAGTGGCTTGACCGGGGGAAACACAGGTGGAGGAAGAAAAGTAGGTAGCTCATGTTGCCTTAGTTTGCATCTAGAAATAACATCTGTATAGAACTTAGTTGTGTCTATAGAGTCCAAAAAATCATAGTCAATATTTGAAACAGGTTGAGAATAAGACTCAACAATATAAAAATCCTCAGAAAAAATATCATCGACAGGGGGTGGTATTGAGTCACCAGGGGGCGTTGACGAAATGACGTCACCGTGATGGACCGGTGGGCCGGAGGTATGCCCTGGCCTTACAGCCCAGTCGGAAGAGTGGTTGGAATATGGAGAAAAAACAAAACTTCCAAACCTCAGGGAAGAGTACTGGGCTGTTGTCTGCGCGCTGCTGTCCGGGGAAAAAGTATTCGCGGCTTGGCGAAGGGAAGACTTTTGGTGGTCCACTGCGAGGCGGCGTTGTGCTGGCTGTTTTCTGACACGATGGCGAGGCATAATGGATGCGTGTTGCTACCCCAGGGATGCAAGAGGACCAGGACAGGCAGGAGTTGCAGGTAAGATTAGATTTAATACAAAAAACAAAAATAATACTGGTACAAAATGCAAAGAAAAGGCGTGCCGAATGCACGGAGAGCTATGCTAAGAATTAGCAACGAGAGCAGAGTACAGGAATAGAGGTGCAGAGCGCACGCAAAGCTAAGGCGAGACTTAGCAATAGTGATTACAAAAATAAGAACCAACGTGCGTGTTGCAAGTAGCAAACAAAACAGCCAGGAGGAACTAAGGTAGCAGGTGGTCTTAAATACAACACAAATAATTCAAAACAGGTGTGCGTAATGAGTCCGTGCAGGAGGCATACTTAGGTTGCCATGGTGACAATACAAAACAAGGAAGTGCGCTAACAAACGGGATCGGTAGAGTCCAAAACATGATCAAAACATAGTAGGACAATACAAAAAAAGACAAACATGCTAGAGATGTGTGATCCGGAAGCCGGATCACAACAGTATCCGCCGTATATACAATCGTGTCAGTGTTAATAGAACCCCGTTGTAGCTGGGACGCATTGTCTTTAATCTCCTTTCTAATGACTTCAATTTTCTTACTAAAGAATTGCATAAAGTCATCAGCTGAGTGGGTGGAGCTACTGGAAGGAGTCCCTTGTTGGGTTAGCGATGCTACCGTACTAAACAAAAATTTAGGATCGTTTTTATTGCGGTGGATGAGATTTGAGTAATAATTAGCTTTAGCTAAGGTAAGCATGCGTTTATAAGTTATTAAACCATCACTCCATGCTTGATGGTGCACGTCAAGTTTAGTCGTGCGCCATTTGCGTTCCAGCTTTCTGCATAATAATTTCTGAGCTCTAGTTTCTTCTGTAAACCACGGGGTCCGCTTTTTTGGAGCCTTTTTTAACTTTAGCGGTGCTATGTTATCAATGGTTTCGCGCAGGGCGTCGTTAAAGTTGTTAGTGAGGTTATCAATAGAGCCCACATACTTTGGGAATGGTGCCATTACCGAGGGCAGTAGGTCAGCAAGAGCTGTCGTTGTGGCCGTATTAATGTTGCGGCTGCTATAGCAGTTATTATTATTATTAGTTTGACGAACATGCGTCTGAACCTCGAATTTTATAAGGTAATGATCGGACAATACTTTAGTATACGGGAGTATCGTAACTTTGGAAGCGGTGATACCCCTGACAAGCACTAGGTCTATCGTATTACCGTTGCGATGCGTGGGTTCATTTATTATTTGTGTGAGACCACAGCTATCAATTACAGTCTGGAGCGCTACGCACGGTGGGTCCGATGGGGTATTCATATGGATATTAAAGTCCCCCATTATGATTATATTATCGGCGTGTGTCACTAGATCAGCAACGAACTCTGAGAATTCATTGATAAAGTCCGAACAGGGCCCTGGGGGGCGGTAGATAACAGCCAGGTGTAGAGGCAGCGGTGTGACAGACCTCATAGTAAGCACCTCAAACGATTTATATTTATTATTTATGTTAGGACTAAGGTTAAAGTTTTCGTTGTATATTAGTGCGACCCCCCCACCCCTTTTAAACGGACGGGCAATATGCGCATGTGTAAAGTTAGGAGGACATGCCTCATTTAGCGCAAAAAAGTCGTTTGGTTTAAGCCAGGTTTCGCTGAGACCGATGACGTTAAGGTTGTTGTCTCTGATGATATCATTTACTAACAACGTTTTGGGAGACAATGATCTTATGTTTAAAAAACCTATATTATAGGTAGTGGGCTGTTTTAGGGAATTTTTGATCAAATTATCCGTAGTAGCAATATTAATAATGTTGTGTTTATTATGCCCAGTGCATTCAGTATAATTACGGCCATATCTAGGAATTGATACGACGGGAATGTTCCGATTGTTTGTTTGTTGCTTTGATAAACTGCACGCATCATGGTTAGCCTCCTCAGTAACGGGGATTTTCCGATTGTTTGTTTGTTGCTTTGATAAACTGCACGCATCATAGTTAGCCACCTCAGTAAAACACATGTCCAACTCTGAAACACTCAAAGCAGAAAAAACTTGTTCTAATTTAACTGACTCCTTACCCAGACCGGTAGTCTCGCATCCCTTATTTAAATCCGTCTTCAGGGTGGAGGAAAGTGGTGTTCTGTGGGGATTAGCCTTCTGCTTTGTTTTTAGCCCCGCTCGACATCCGCGTTTCCGATCACACCGCTGGCGTCTGCTCCGTAGACGGCCCCCGCTGCCACTAGACTCCGCTGCTTCACAGGCCGCTGGATGTAGCCGCCGACGTATCCCCATGCTAGTTAGCATGTTTAGCACGCCCGCGTCTATCAGTCCAAAACGGCCCGATGTGTCCATATCCAGAAGTGTCTGGCGGTCGTACGTGATCACGGAGTGACCACGATGCGAGCCAGCCATGAAGTCTGTAGAACTATCCGGCATTTCCGCCAAATGTTCCATCTTTAGCAAGAGCACCGCAGTGTCGCAGCCCGTCCGGGCGCCGCCATCTTGCGTCAAAACCATGTTGTGGCTTGTGCAACCCATTGAGACACTTGTGATTTGGGGCTGTGTAGGTTAACTTTGATTGATTGATTGATGTTGTTTCAACGTTGTATTTGTGTTGTAGAATATTTGTTGGGGAATGACCAAAATTCAAAGGTCAAAAGAACGTCACAACCTGACATTGATTAAACGTTGTAAAAAAGAATGTTGTTTGAAGGTTGTATTTGTGTTGTAGAATATTGGTTGGGAAATTACCAAAATTCAATGGTCAAATCAACGTCAGAACTCCACATTGATCAAACATTGTAAAAAAGAATGTTGTTTCGACGTTGTGTTTGAGTTGCAAAATATTGGTTCGTAAATGACTAAAATTCAAATGGTTAAATCATCGTCAGAACCCGACATTGAATAAACGTAATCCATGTTGTTTCAACGTTGTTTTTGTGTTGTAGAATATTGGTTGGGAAATGACCAAAATTCAATGGTGAAATCAACGTCAGAACCCAACATTGATTAAACATTGTCAAAAAGTATGTTGTTTCAACGTTGTATTTATGATGTAGAATATTGGTTGGGTAATAACCAAAATTCAACGGTCAAATCAACATCAGAACCATGTTGTGGCTTGTGCAGCCCTTTGAGGCACTTGTGATTTAGGGCTATGTAAGTGAACTTCGATTGATTGATTGATGTTGTTTCAACGTTGTATTTGTGTTGTAGAATATTGTTTGGGAAATTACCAAAATTCAATGGTTAAATCATCGTCAGAACCCAACATTGAATAAATGTTATCAAAAAGTATGTTGTTTCAACGTTGTATTTGTGTTGTAGAATATTGGTTGAGAAATGACCAAAATTCAACGATCAAATCAACGTCAGAACCCGACATTGATTAAACGTCGTCAAAAAGCACGTTGTTTCAACGTTGTGTTTGAGTTGCTCAAAGTCAGGACATAATTCAACAAGTTGTTTCAATGTCTTGTGCCTGCTGGCTGGGTGTGCAACATGCTGGCCGACAAGAAGACGCACTCTGACTTGCTTTGACTGACGGCGGCTGGGCGAGCTCGCACACGTCGCAGGCCGACACGCAGGCCAAGTATGCGTGGAGATGTTACGCAACTTCCAAGATGAAAGGTCGCGTGACAGGTGTGCTCCCACAGACATGGCTCCGAGTGAAGGCTGCACAGGCGTCACTCGAGCGGCTTATCACGTGTACGTGGAAAGCGTCACACTCTACCCAACACAAATTATTCACAATATTTGTGTCACAAAATTTGGTGTAGTTTTAGTTTATGGTTTGCCAACACCACTTTCCCTTTCTCACTTGAGACAAAAATGACACATTTAAAGGAACGCGAACCCACAAAATATCCATGCTGACTTTGTTTGCTGCTGCTCTCTGCTGGTAAAAGGCCGTCACTGCACCAAACATAATACATGTTTGGAAATATTAAAAATAGGTTTGAGTTGAACAAAAAGATCTAGTCAAAGATTTTTTACATAAAATAATCTGTTTTCATGACAAAATAAAACACATAAATAATAAACACTTGTCAAAGTTTTTCTTCAAGAGTGCTCTACGGTTTTTTAATGACCTACTGCAAACTTCCATCCATCCATCATTTTACTATTGCTTATTCCCTGAAAATTGTAAATATATATATATATATATATATATATATATATATATATATATATATATATATATATATATTCACTCATATACATACATACATATACAAACAAATATATATATATATATACATACATACACATATTTACATATATATATGCACACACATATACTGTATATACACATATATACACACACACACACACAAATGTATATTTACACATACATATACACACATTTATACATACGTATATATATACATACATATATGTATATATACACACACACATATATATACAAACATTTATACATACATACATATATGTACATATGTATACATATATATATGTATATATGCACATATATACATATGTATATACATATATATAAACACACATATATATACATACATATATGTACATTAATTCATATATATGTATATATACACACATATATACACTTATATATACACACATACATATATATATACACACATTTATATACATACATACATATACATACATATATACATACATACATATACACACACATACATATATATATACACACATTTATATACATACATACATATATATACATACATACATACATACATACATACATACATATACACACACACATACATATATATCCTTATATTTTTATCAAACATTCTTTAAAATGACTGTTTTGCTGTTTTTAAAGACACATTGCAAAAGAACACTAGTCAAAGATCCTCTAAATGAGAGAGCCGTCTGCTCTTTCTCTAATAGACCTAAACTGCAAATTAAAAAATTAAATAAAAATAAAACCACTTGTCATAAATCATCCTAATAACGAATGCTCTGTTGTTTTTAAATATGTACTGCAAAAAAAAAAACAATATGCGACCCACTGCTAATTTGAGGAAAACAAAAACGTCACTCGTCAAAGATCGTCTATATAACAGGAGCTCCGTTGTTTTTAAGGGCTTACTTAGAAAGATCCTGCATGACAGACAGTGGTGTGGTGAAACTGCTTCAAAGATCCTCCGACGAGTCGACTGGCAGCTGTGAAGAGATTCCTGGCTCAGATTTGCAGATGTTTGAGGAGAGCAAAGACGGCGGAAGCTTCCACGTGTCTTACTTTGTTTATTCATGTTGCAACACAGACAAGTACATCCCACCACCACCACAACAACAACAACAACAACACATTTCATGACATCATTAACGTGTTTGTGAAATCATGAATAATCAGGCGCACATTTGGTCGGCCACTAGTCAGTCACGCCTTACCTGAGATTCTCCAACAAGTTGTCAATACCTTTAGCAGTACAACAAGTTATCTCTACCTTTACCAGTACAACAAATAGTTGTCTATATCTTTACCAATACAACAATTAGTTGTATATACCTTTACCAGTGCAGCAAATAGTTGCGTATACTTTCACCAGTACAACATTGAGTTGTCTGCACCTTTACCAGCACAGCAACTAGTTCCCAATTCCTTTACCAATACAACAACTAGTTGTATATACCTTTACCAGTACAGCAACTAGTTGTCAATATTTTTAGCAGTACAACATCAAGTTGCCTGTACCTTTACCAGCACAACAACTAGTTCCCAATACCTTTACTTTACCAATACAACAACTAGTTGTATATACCTTTACCAGTACAGCAACTAGTTGTCAATACTTTTAGCAGTACAACAAGTTGCCTGTACCTTTACCAGTACAACAACTAGTTGTCAATACCTTTACATGTTTTCTATACCCTTACCAGTACAACTAGTTTGTCAACACCTTTACCAGTACATGTGTATATACCTTTACCAGTATAACAACACGTTGTATATACCTTTACCAGTACAGCAATATGTTAATATCTTTACCAGTACTTCAACATGTTGTTAATACGTTTACCAGTACAACATGTTGTCAATATCTTTACCAGTATTACATGTTGTTAATACCTTTACCAGTACAACAACATGTTGTCAATATCTTTACCAGTATTACATGTTGTTAATAACTTTACCAGTACGACATGTTGTCAATACCTTTACCAGTACGATAAGTAGTAAATACCTTTACCAGTACATCAACATGTTAATACTTTTACCAGTACAGCAATATGTTGTTAATACCTTTACCAGTATAACAACATGTTAATACCTTTCCCAGTACAGAAACATGTTGTTAATACCTTTACCAGTACAGCAACATGTTGTTAATACCTTTACCAGTACAACACATTGGTACAACTTTACTAGTATAACAAGTTGGTAATATTTTTATCAGTACAACAAGTTAGTAATACCTTTACCAGCACAAAATCAAGTAGTAAATATCTACTAGTACTTTGTAATACTGGTAAAGGTATTAACTACTTGATTTTGCCAGCAGTTAGCAATACAACCATGTTGTTGTACTGATAAAGGTATTACAACATGTTAATACCTTCACCAGTATAAAATAAAGTTGTAATAGCAAGTTGACCATTTACCACAGCACATACTAATAAAAATATTACGTGTTGTTGCACTGGTAAAGGTATTACAACTTGTTGTTGCACTGGTAAAGGTATTACAACATGATTTTCTACTTGTAAAAGTAATAACATGTTGTACTGGAAACAGTACTATAAAATGTAGTTACAATAGCTTTGCCAGTAGGTATTGTTGTACTGGTAATGGTATTAAAAATGTGTTGTCTGGTAAACGGTATAACAACTTGTTGTACTGGTAAAGGTATAAGCTACTTGATTTTGTACTGGTAAAAGTATTAGAACTTTCTGTTTTTAATACACGTTAATACCTTTACCACGACAACACACATTGATAATACATTTACCAATACAACAGTGCATACTGGTAAAAGTCATACTTGTAGTGGTAATGTGTTACAACTTGTTGAAGTTAGTACTAGTAAAAAAACTAGTTGATACCTTTATAATACCTTTACCAGTACAACAGCACATACTGGTAAAGGTAATACAACTTTTTGTACTGGTAGCGTGTTACAACTTGTTAATACCAGTAAAACATCACATTGTTGATACCTTTGCCACTACAACACAGATTGTTAATACCTTTAACAGTACAACAACACATATTGGTAAATGTGTTAAAATTTGTTGATGTACTAGTAAAGGTATTAACAAGTTATAATGCCTATGCAAGTACAACAAGTTGACAATACTAAGGTATTACAAATTGTTGTTGTATTGGTAAAGGTATTAACAAGTTGTAATGCCTTTAACAGTACCACAAGTTGTAATACCTTCACCAGTATAATAAGTTGTAATACCTTTACCAGTATAACACGTAATAGCTTTACCAGTATGACAAGTTGTAATAACTTTACCAATATACAAGTTGTAATAACTTTACCAATACAACAAGTTGTAATACCTTTACCAGTATAACAACAAGTTGTAATACCTTTACCAGTATAACAACAAGTTGTAATACCTTTACCAGTATAACAAGTTGTAATACATTTACCAGGATAACAAGATGTAATACCTTTACCAGTATAACAATTTGTAATACCTTTACCAGTACAACAAGTTGTAATAGCTTTACCAGTATGGAAAGTTGTAATAACTTTACCAATATACAAGTTGTAATAACTTTACCAATACAACAAGTTGTAATACCTTTACCAGTATAACAACAAGTTGTAATACCTTTACCAGTATAACAAGTTGTAATACATTTACCAGGATAACAAGATGTAATACATTTACCAGTATAACAAGATGTAATACATTTACCAGTATAACAATTTGTAATACCTTTACCAGTACAACAAGTTGTAATACCTTTACCAGTACAACAAGTTGTAATACCTTTACCAGTATAACAAGTTGTAATAACTTTACCAATATACAAGTTGTAATAACTTTACCAATACAAGTTGTAATAACTTTACCAGTATAACAAGTTGTAATACCTTTACCAGTACCACAAGTTGTAATACATTTACCAGTATAACAATTTGTAATACCTTTACCAGTACAACAAGTTGTAATACCTTTAACAGTATAACAAGTTGTAATACCTTTTCCAATATACAAGTTGTAATAACTTTACCAATACAAGTTGTAATAACTTTACCAGTATAACACGTAATACCTTTACCAGTACCACAAGTTGTAATACATTTACTAGTATAATAATTTGTAATACCTTTACCAGTACAATTAATACCTTTACCAGTATAACAAGTTGTAATAACTTTTCCAATATACAAGTTGTAATAACTTTACCAATTCAAGTTGTAATAACTTTACCAGTATAACAAGTTGTAATACCTTTACCAGTACCACAAGTTCTAATACCTTTACCAGTATAATAAGTTGTAATACCTTTACCAGTATAACAAGTTGTAATAACTTTACCAATACAACAAGTTGTAATACCTTTACCAGTACCACAAGTTGTAATACATTTACCAGTATAACAATTTGTAATACCTTTACCAGTACAACAAGTTGTAATACCTTTAACAGTATAACAAGTTGTAATACCTTTTCCAATATACAAGTTGTAATAACTTTACCAATACAAGTTGTAATAACTTTACCAGTATAACACGTAATACCTTTACCAGTACCACAAGTTGTAATACATTTACTAGTATAATAATTTGTAATACCTTTACCAGTACAATTAATACCTTTACCAGTATAACAAGTTGTAATAACTTTTCCAATATACAAGTTGTAATAACTTTACCAATTCAAGTTGTAATAACTTTACCAGTATAACAAGTTGTAATACCTTTACCAGTACCACAAGTTCTAATACCTTTACCAGTATAATAAGTTGTAATACCTTTACCAGTATAACAAGTTGTAATAACTTTACCAATACAACAAGTTGTAATACCTTTACCAGTATAACAAGTTGTAATAACTTTACCAATACAACAAGTTGTAATACCTTTACCAGTACAACTACAAGTTGTATTACCTTTACCAGTATAACAACAACTTGTAATACCTTTACCAGTATAACAAGTTGTAATACCTTTACCAGTATAACAAGTTGTAATAACATTACCAATACAACAAGTTGTAATACCTTTACCAGTATAACAAGTTGTAGTACCTTTCCAGTACAAAAACAATTTGTAATACCTTTACCAGCATAACAACGTGTAATACATTTACCAGTGTACTGGTAAAGGTATTACAACTTCTTGTTATATATAACAAGAACTTGTAATACCTTTACCAGTACAACAACAATGTGTAATACTTTTACCAGTATGACAAGTTTTAATACCTTTACCAGCATAACAACTTGTAATACATTTACAAGCATAACTACTTGTAATACCTTTACCAGTACAACAAGTTGTAATACCTTTACTAGTACAAGTTGTAATACATTTACCAGTACAACAAGTTGTAGTATATTTACCAGTAGAAGTTGTTAAAACATTTTGCAGCACAACAACAAATTGTTAAAGATTTTTATCAGTAAAACAAGTTGTAATACCTCTACCAGTCAAAGTTGCAAAAGCTTTCCCAGTACAACACCTTTACCAGTACAACAAGTTAACAACATTACCAGTGTTTGCATCAGCAAAAAACAAGCCAGCGTTTAAAGAAAATTAAAAAAATGAGTTGAAGTCCAAGTCTGTCAATCATGGACGACCTTTGAAGTCTTCAAGTATCTGATCAAGTGACACCGAGGGAGCCGATTGTCCACCAGGGAGTCGACCGGACTAGTTCGACAGGGTCAAAGGTTGCATCACGTGATCACCGAGACTGGCTTAACGCAAACGGAACAAACCCAAGAAGATCAAGAAAGTCTGGAGAACACTTCTCCAAAAACACCATGGTACTGTTGCATGTAGGTGAGCACCCTGACCAGCAGGGGGAGTCTTAACATTCATTGTCACATAAAGCTGAAACCTAATAGTACTAATAGTACTGATAGTACTAATGGTACTAATAGTACTAATGGTACTAATGGTAGTAATGCAGTGGGGGGGATTGAAAAAGAAAATATAATTTTCCAGTTAAATGTGAGGCCAAAATGATTCCATAGCTGCACACAATTGCATGAAAGTGATCAAAAATAGTGAAAAGCGAAAAAAAAATTAGAATATTAGAGACACGCATATGAAATTATTGTAGCAATAGACAATCATGGCTGAATGAAATAAAACGCTAAGGCACTAATAAGTAGGAAAATACTTCTGGAAAGTTCCAATCAGACCATAAACATTTACAACGCCGCGTATACTTTCTCTTCTTTTGACAAAAAAAAAAACAAACAATGAAAATATTAAGATTTTTTTTGTAAAATAATATTTAAGTCTCGGCTGAGGTGATCTTCAATACAAAACAAAATATATATATATATATACATATATATATAGATAGACATATGAGCAATTTTTGAGCATCATCTTGAGTTTATAGAGTTTTAGCTTTCATGTTTCTTTCCTATTGTGACCTTTCGGAATAAAAATCTTTCCTGTGCAGCAACATGGATCCGTCATGGACGCACTTGCAGCAGGGGGTGGGCGATACAGCCTTACATCGATATCACCATACATATTCCAGCCTCCTGCCTTAAACGGTAAAATATTTGGAATTAAAAATATTTCCTGTCATCATGGATGCTCTTAAAGCAGGGGGCGGTGATACGGCATTACATCGATATCGCTATACATATTCCAGCCTCCTGCCATTAACGCTGTATTATTTGGAATTGAAAAAAAATCTTTCCCATCATCATGGACGCAATTGAAGCAGGGGGCGGGCGATACGGCCTTACATCGATATCGCCATACAAATTCCAGCCTCCTGCCATTAATGGTGTATTATTTGGAATAAAAAAATTTCCCTGTCATCATGGATGCATTTGAAGCAGGGGTTGGCGATACGGCATTACATTGATATCGCCATACATATTCCAGCCTCCTGCCAGTAACGGTGTATTATTTGGAATAAGAATGTTTTCCTGTCACCATGGATGCACTTAAGGAAGGGAGTGGGCGATACGGCCTTACACCGATATCGCTATACAAATTCTAGCCTCCTGCCATTGACGGTGTATTATTTGGAATTAAAAAGCTTTCCTGTCATCATGGATGCACTTGAAGCAAGGGGTGGGCGATACGGCCTTACATCGATATCGCTATACAAATTCTAGCCTCCTGCCATTGACGGTGTATTATTTGGAATTGAAAATATTTCCTGTCATCATGGATGCACTTGAAGCAGGGGATGTGCGATATGGCCTTACATCGATATCGCTATACAAATTCCAGCCTCCTGCCATTAACGGTATATTATTTGGAATAAATATCTTTCCTGTCATCATGGACGCACTTAAAACAGGGGGTGGGCGATACGGCCTTACATTGATATTGCCATACATATTCCAGCATACATATTCCAGCCTCCTGCCATTAACGGTGTATTATTTGTAATAAAAATCTTTCCTGTCATCATGGATGCACTTAAAGCAGGGGGTGGGCGATACGGCCTTATATCGATATCGCCATACATATTCCAGCGTCCTGCCATTGACGGTGTATTATTTGGAATAAGAAGCTTTGCTGTCATCATGGACGCACTTGAAGCAAAGGGTGTGCGATACGGCCTTACATCGATATCGTCATACATATTCCAGCCTCCTGCCATTGACGGTATATTATTTGGAATAAGAATCTTTGCTGTCATCACGGCCTTACATTGATATCGCCATACATATTCCAGCCTCCTGCCATTAACGGGGTATTATTTGGAACTAAAATACTTTCCTGTCATTATGGATGCACTTGAAGCAGGGGATGTGCGATACGGCCTTACATCTATATTCCAGCCTCCTGCCATTAACGCTGTATTATTTGGAATTGAAAAAAATCTTTCCCATCATCATGGATGCACTTGAAGCAGGGGGTGGGCGATACGGCCTTACATCGATATCGCCATACAAATTCCAGCCTCCTGCCATTAACGGGATATTATTTGGAATAAATATCTTTCCTGTCATCATGGACGCACTTGAAGCAGGGGGTGGGCGATACGGCCTTACATCGATATCGCCATACAAATTCCAGCTTCCTGCCATTAACGGTATAATATTTGGAATTAAAAATATTTCCTGTCATCATGGATGCACTTAAGGCGGGGGTGGGCGATACGGCCTTACATCGATATCGCCATATATATTCCACCCTCCTGCCATTAACGGCATATTATTTGGAATAAGAAACTTTGCTGTCATCGCCATACATATTCCAGCCTCCTGCCATTAACGGGGTATTATTTGGAATTAAAAAACTTTTCTGTCATCATGGATGCACCTGAAGCAGGTGATGGGCGATACGGCTTTACATCTATATTCCAGCCTCCTACCATTAACGGTGTATTATTGGGAATAAAAATCTTTGCTGTCATTATGGACGCACTTAAAGCAGAGGGTGGGCGATACGGCCTTACATCGATATCGCCATACATATTCCAGCCTCCTGCCATAAACGGTATATTATTTGGAATTAAAAATATTTCCTGTCATCATGGATGCTCTTAAAGCAGGGGGTGGTGATACGGCATTACATCGATATCGCTATACATATTCCAGCCTCCTGCCATTAACGGTATATTATTTGGAATAAATATCTTTCCTGTCATCATGGACGCACTTAAAACAGGGGGTGGGCGATACGGCCTTACATTGATATTGCCATACATATTCCAGCATACATATTCCAGCCTCCTGCCATTAACGGTGTATTATTTGTAATAAAAATCTTTCCTGTCATCATGGATGCACTTAAAGCAGGGGGTGGGCGATACGGCCTTACATCGATATCGCCATATATATCTTTGCTGTCATCGCCATACATATTCCAGCCTCCTGCCATTAACGGGGTATTATTTGGAATTAAAAAACTTTTCTGTCATCATGGATGCACCTGAAGCAGGTGATGGGCGATACGGCTTTACATCTATATTCCAGCCTCCTACCATTAACGGTGTATTATTGGGAATAAAAATCTTTGCTGTCATCATGGATGCACCTGAAGCAGGGGATGTGCGATACGGCCTTACATCGATATCGCCATACAAATTCCAGCCTCCTGCAATTAACGGTGTATTATTTGGAATTAAAAATCTTTCCTGTCATCATGGATGCACTTGAAGCAGGGGGTGGGCGATACGGCCTTACATCTATATTCCAGCCTCCTGCCCTTAACGGTATATTATTTGTAATAAATATCTTTCCTGTCATCATGGACGCACTTGAAGCATGGGGTGGGCGATACAGCCTTACATCGATATCGCCATACAAATTCCAGCCTCTTGCCATTAACGGTATAATATTTGGAATTAAAAATATTTCCTGTCATCATGGATGCACTTAAGGCGGGGGTGGGCGATACGGCCTTACATTGATATCGCCATACATATTCCACCCTCCTGCCATTGAAGGTGTATTATTTGGAATAAGAAACTTTGCTGTCATCGCCATACATATTCCATCCTCCTGCCATTAACGGTGTATTATTTGGAATTAAAAATATTTCCTGTCATCATGGATGCACTTGAAGCAGGGGATGTGCGATACGGCCTTACATCTATATTCCAGCCTCCTGCCATTAACGGTATATTATTTGGAATAAATATATTTTCTGTCATCTTGGACGCACTTGAAACAGGGGGTGGGCGATACAGCCTTACATCGATATCGCCTTACAATTCCAGCCTCCTGCCATTAACGGTGTATTATTTGGAATTAAAAATCTTTCCTGTCATCATGGATGCACTTAAAGCAGGGGGTGGGCGATACGGCCTTACATCGATATCGCCATACAAATTCCAGCCTCTTGCCATTAACGGTATAATATTTGGAATTAAAAATACTTCATGTCATCATGGATGCACTTAAGGCGGGGGTGGGCGATACGGCCTTACATTGATATCGCCATACATATTCCACCCTCCTGCCATTGATGGTGTATTATTTGGAATAAGAAACTTTGCTGTCATCGCCATACATATTCCAGCCTCCTGCCATTAACGGTGTATTATTTGGAATTAAAAACATTTCCTGTCATCATGGATGCACTTGAAGCAGGGGATGTGCGATACGGCCTTACATCTATATTCCAGCCTCCTGCCATTAACGGTATATTATTTTGAATAAATATATTTTCTGTCATCATGGACGCACTTGAAACAGGGGGTGGGCGATACAGCCTTACATCGATATCGCCTTACAATTCCAGCCTCCTGCCATTAACGGTGTATTATTTGGAATTAAAAATCTTTCCTGTCATCATGGATGCACTTAAAGCAGGGGGTGGGCGATACGGCCTTACATCGATATCGCCATACAAATTCCAGCCTCTTGCCATTAACGGTATAATATTTGGAAATAAAAATATTTCATGTCATCATGGATGCACTTAAGGCGGGGGTGGGCGATACGGCCTTACATTGATATCGCCATACATATTCCACCCTCCTGCCATTGATGGTGTATTATTTGGAATAAGAAACTTTGCTGTCATCGCCATACATATTCCAGCCTCCTGCCATTAACGGTGTATTATTTGGAATTAAAAATCTTTCCTGTCATCATGGATGCACTTAAAGCAGGGGGTGGGCGATACGGCCTTACATCGATATCGCCATACAAATTCCAGCCTCTTGCCATTAACGGTATAATATTTGGAATTAAAAATATTTCATGTCATCATGGATGCACTTAAGGCGGGGGTGGGCGATACGGCCTTACATTGATATCGCCATACATATTCCACCCTCCTGCCATTGACGGTGTATTATTTGGAATAAGAAACTTTGCTGTCATCGCCATACATATTCCAGCCTCCTGCCATTAACGGTGTATTATTTGGAATTAAAAATATTTCCTGTCATCATGGATGCACTTGAAGCAGGGGATGGGCGATACGGCCTTACTTCTATATTCCAGCCTCCTGCCATTAACGGTGTATTATTTGGAATAAAAATCTCTCCTGTCGGCATGGAGGCACTTGAAACAGGGGGTGGGCGATACGGCCTTAAAATCGATATCGCCATACATATTTCAGCCTCCTGCCATTGACGGTATATTATTTGGAATAAAAATGATTATAGACGCATTTCAAAACGGGTCACAAAGGGTCCTAATGTGGCTGCTGATGTGTGCAGTAAAATATTACATAATTTCCGCTTGTAGTATTGTCTGAAAACCTAGTATTAATTTACTGTTTATATCTGGTTACTTTCTGTTGTAACATGTTCTATAAACACTTTTGTTAAAATAATAAACCCTAATTCTAGGGTTGTTTGGACACTTTACATCCGTTTTTGGGTGATAGTACGAATTTGATATCGAATCAATACTGTATATTTAGAGGCAGTGTCGGTCATATTAATGCTATATCACAATCATAATCAGTAAAAATATAAATTAAACATGTTAATTATTTCCTTATTCCCTTTAATTATGTACAATATTTGGAGCAAAATAAATTCAAAAGTGCAAAATAACTAAACCACTATTGGCGGATTTAAATCCTTTAGTCATTGCACTAAAACTAATAACTTCCAGAGTTTGTTAACAATAACAAAAACTATTTTGTGGTATTGACCATTCACTGACGCTAAACTTGGTATTAGTACTGTGGATATTTGTATCGATCCGTCCACCCCGTTTACATTCAAAAGCTCTATCACAGCGTCCTCTATCCTCCTGTGGTGAGTAGTCTAGCATGTTTTGCCCTTCCGCTAGTCCTCCAGTGATAGTTGTAAAAGTAGTTAATTTTTCCGTCAGAATTAGTGACTCGCATTGCGGAGGGACGTTAGCTGCCAGCTCACTAGCGAGGACGCTAAGAGTGCATAGACGCTGTCAAATGTGTCAACACGCATTTTACTAAAAGCTCTATAAGCTAATTTTCAGTTTTGTCCTTTTATTCCGCCATGGAACGATGAGGACCAGAGAAGTCCAACGTAAATACTGGGGGGCCCTGAGGGACCAGCAGCAGACTGTTAGCCTGCAGCCACAAGGAAGTACCGTAAATTTCGGACTATAAGCCGCTACTCTTTTTCTACACTTTGAACCCTGCGACTTACAAAACGGTGCGGCAAATTTGTGGATTTACTTTTGCCTAATGGCCAAAAGGTTGTGTTTTACTTTTAATCAAACCCAAGCACTGAAAAGGTGTGCCCACTGCACGTGCTGAAAACGCTATGTCCTGTTTTAATGCCTTAAACCGGAAGTATAACGTCTCAAAGCGTTTCAACTCGTAGGGATTCGTCATTCATCACTCCAAGCAATTGTAAGTTTTACAATATAACTAAAACAATTCTTACTCACTAGACCGTCCCATGTGCGATGTCGGTAGGAATGTTTTCACGCATATTTGTACGTGCCATCGTGATGTAATGAAGCTAGCTAATATGCTAACACATTTACGAGTGTCTATGTTGGTATTATTAACTTAAAGTGGCCTTCTTTTTGTTTAGTTTCAGTTTCGTAAATTTACCAACACGTCACCGTGGGGTTATTGAGTCTGTTTAGCTGATTGGAGCTCGCTTACGCAGCAAGTGGGTCCATGACGATGACTTGTGTTTTGTTTGATCAGCCGTTTTACTGCCGTGTTACAGACAGTTTGGAAACAATTAAGGTATGAACATTTACAATGTAAATAACTAATTTCACAATGTATATATATCTGCGGCTAATTAATGGAAGAATTTATTTTTTTATTTATTTTGTGGAGGCGGCTTATATAGTTCTATAGTCTGGAAAATACAGCATTACCTTTGTTGAGTGTTAACTTTGAAAAAAGACAGGCCTCTTAACATTTGACATCTGCGACCGAGCTGAAAACCCTCAGGTAACCCGGGAGTAGAACTCAGGACTACTTCCAACATTACAGACCTTTCCGTTTAAAAATAACTTTATTCATGTAATGTTCCTGGGTAAGCTAGCGTCCCGGCAGCAATAACCCCATGAACACAACCTGGACTTGTTTCCTCACAGAGTATACAATACAGCGTTTGGGCGCCCCCTTGTGGAACAGCCAGTGTTAAAGCGTGACATTTAAATATTTCATAAATAAATATGTGCGCGCACGCGGATGAAGACGCCGACGATTTGGTGGCAGCTCTCTGTACAGCAAAGCAGACGTTTTTAATACTAACACTTTCATTCCGGGCTTCAAACTGCTATCGTGAAAAGTCGTGACCCCGGCTCGAGTGAGACGTTTGACCTTTTGGAAAGCGCTCAGCCCGCCGATGCTCACTGGCAGCTGAGGTCTGGTTGGCTGAGCCAGGACCAGATCCGGATCATCTCCTGCGGCGTCCTCGGGTGGACGAGCATGAGGCTCTTGTAGGCGCAGGGGTTGTTCCTGTACTTCTCCTCGATGTTGAAGGTCCGGAAGCCTTTGTGCTTCTCGGGGGCCAGCGCCACCTTCAGCAGGCACATGCCCGTGTACACGTCGTCTATCGGGTACAGCGCCACGCGGGCCGACGCCTCGTGCAGGCGAGCGGCCACGCTCCTGGAGTAGAGGTATCCGCCGCCCCCGGCGTACGGAGGGTAGGACCCCACGAACATGCTGTCCGGGATGAAGTACTTGCCCTTCTTGTCCCGGTGCGGCCCCGCGTTGGTGATGACGTCGCCCACGAAAAGGTCGGCCGCTTTGGCCTCCGAAAGGCTGTGCAGGAAGCTCAAGATGCCGTACGTGTTGACGAAGACGTCGTCGTCCCCTTTGAAGACGAAGCTGGCGTTGGGACAGCGCGCCTGAACCCAGTCCAGGAACAGGACCTCCTTGAGGGTTAGGTTGAAGAAGGAGTCCCTGTAGTCCCACTGGAGGATGTCTCGGTAGAGGGTGCTCTCGTAGGCCAGCATGTCAGACACGTCCGGGTGGTCGTCTCCCGTCAAGGCTCGGCCCAGGAGGAAGACGGTGACCACGGTCCGATTGGCCACCACGCCCGCCCGCCCCCACGACTGGCGGATGGCCTGGCGGCGGGCGAAATTCAGCGCCAGTGATTTGACGGCCAGGAGCAGGAAGGGGGGCTTGTTGCAGATGTCGGGCTGGTCCACCAGAATGGGGTAGGAGCGGCAGTGCATGTGAAGCAGGAAGTCCTTGAAGCGCTCGGGCAGGGTGTTGTAGTCCTTCACCTGAGTGCTGACAGAGACGTCTGGCCGGCAGGCGTCGTAGTGCACCTGGGTGCCGTTCAGCCAGTCGGGCAGTTCCCCCTGGCTGCGGTTGGACAGGATCGGGTTGTTCCAAAAGTCCAAGATCTGCTGCTGACGGTTCCAGTAAGCCGGACTGGGCGCCATTCTTCTCCAGAAGGGCTTCAAGGTGAATATGATTTTGAAGAGGCTACTCTTGTCCCGGCTGCCGTGACAGAACACCAGGAGGAAGATGAAGAGGTTCACCATCATCACCATCACCACCACCTTCAGCCTCACCCGCAGCACCGCCATGACCTGACACACACACACACACACACACACACACACACACACACACACACACACACACAGGTTATCATTTGGAATGGGGACCAAGTTTTTGATCATGACTTGTGGGGACCACTTTTTCTACAGATTGTGGAGACATTAAAAAAATGAGGTAAACATATGGCCGCTGCCCAGTTAGCTCATACACGTCTTTAAATCTCTGGATTGATGAAGTAATGTGCTGACCATTCTTACTGGGGACCCTGGGGAAAAATAGTTTACATGGTTCACGGGGGACCAAATTTAAATCATTTTGCATAATTCACACAAATTTGTACGGATGCAATTTGGGCTGCTGTGCAAATGTCTCACCCTCAAACTAACTAGTAAACATGTTTTATGGGCCAAAGCTCAAAAATCACTTAGGCATCTTCAGAATGGACCCGACTATCATTTAAAAAGGTTTCCCTTTAGGGCAGTGGTTCTCAAATGGGGGTACACGTACCACTGGGGGTACTTGAAGGTATGCCAAGGGATACGTGACATTTTTTCAAAATATTCTAAAAATAGCAACAATTCAAAAATCCTTTATAAATATCCATCTATCCATTTTCTGCTGCTTATTCCCTTTGGAGTCGTGGGGGGCGCTGGTGCCTATCTCAGCTACAATCGGGCGGAAGGCGGCGTACACCCTGGACAAGTCGCCACCTCATCGCAGGGCCAACACCGATAGACAGACAACATTCACACACTAGGGCCAATTTAGTGTTGCCAATCAACCTATCCCCAGGTGCATGTCTTTGGAGGTGGGAGGAAGCCGGAGTATCCAGAGGGAACCCACGCATTCACGGGGAGAACATGCAAACTCCACACAGAAAGATCCCGAGCCCGGGATTGAACCCAGGACTACTCAGGATTTTCGTATTATGAGGCAGATGCACTAACCCCTCTTCCACCGTGAAGCCCCTTTATAAATATATTTATTGAATAGTACTTCAACAAAATGTGAATGTAAGTTCATAAACTGTGAAATGAAATGCAACAATGCAATATTCAGTGTTGACAGATTGATTTTTTGTGGACATGTGCCATAAATATTGATGTTAAAGATTTCTTTTTTGTGAAGAAATGTTTAGAATTAAGTTCATGAATCCAGATGGATCTCTATTACAATCCCCAAAGAGGGCACTTTAAGTTGATGATTACTTCTGTGTAGAAATCTTTATTTATAATTGAATCTCTTGTTTATTTTTCAACAAGTTTTTAGTTATTTTTATATTTTTTTCCAAATAGTTCAAGAAAGACCACTGCAAATGAGCAATATTTTGCACTGTTGTACAATTTAATAAATCAGAAACTGATGACATAGTGCTGTATTTTACTTCTTTATCTCTTTTTTTCAACCAAAAATGCTTTGCTCTGATTAGGGGGTAACAGTGCAAAATATTGCTCATTTGTAGTGGTCTTTCTTGAACTATTTGGAAAAAAAAATAAAAATAACTAAAAACTTGTTGAAAAATAAACAAGTGATTCAATTATAAATAAAGATTTCTACACATAGAAGTAATCATCAACTTAAAGTGCCCTCTTTGGGGATTGTAATAGAGATCCATCTGTATTCATGAACTTAATTCTAAACATTTCTTCACAAAAAAAGAAATCTTTAACATCAATATTTATGGAACATGTCCACAAAAAATCTAGCTGTCAACACTGAATATTGCATTGTTGCATTTCTTTTCACAGTTTTATGAACTTATATTCATATTTTGTTGAAATATTATTCAATAAATATATTTATAAAGGATTTTTGAATTGTTGCTATTTTTAGAATATTTAAAAAGAAATCTCACGTACCCCTTGGCATACCTTCAAGTACCCCCAGGGGTACGGGTACCCCCATTTGAGAACCACTGGTCTAAACAATAACAAAATAGTCTCATGTGTTTGTGCAGTTGAAATGCTTGACTGTGCTGCTATACCTCATGAATTATTAACGATTTATTATTTAGGAAGTGACATCACGACCGAGCCGGAATTCAATTTTGCGACCAAAACAGTCTCATTTGTGGTCCAAACAGTAAGAAAAATAGTCTCATTTGTTGTGTGCTAGGTTTGTGCAGTTGAAATGATCGATTGTGCTACTATACTTTACGAATTATTAACGATTATTTAGGAAGTGACATCGAGAGGAGCCAGATGAGGTGGTTCAGGCATCTGGTCAGGATGCCACCCGAACCCCTCCCTAGGGAGGTTTTTTAGGGCATGTCCAACCTGTAGGAGGCCACGGGGAAGACCCAGGACACGTTGGGAAGACTATGTCTCCGGGGTGGCCTGGGAACGCCTCGGGATCCCCCGTGAAGAGCTGGACAAAGTAGCTGGGGAGAGGGAAGTCTGGGCTTCCCTGTTTAGGCTGCTGCCCCCGCGACCCGACCTCGGATAAGCGGAGGAAGATGGATGGATGGATGGCATCACAACCGAGCCAAAATTTAGTTTTACACCAAATTTTTGGTCAAAACAATTACAAAATAGTCTCATTTGTTTGTGCTAGGTGTGTGCAGTTGAAATGCTCAACTGTGCTGCTATACTTCACGAATTATTAACGATTGATTATTTAGGAAGTGATGTCACGACTGAACTGGAATTCTGTTTTCCTTCAAAACAGTCTCACTTGTGGTCTAAACAATAATGAAATAGTCTCATTTGTTTGTGCAGTTGAAATGCTTGACTGTGTTGCCAGACCTCATGAATTATTAACAATTTATTATTTAGAAAGTGACATCACAACCGAGCTGGAATTCAATTTTGCGACCAAAACAGTCTCATTCAAGGTCCAAACAATAACAAAAATAGTCTAATTTATTTTGTGCTAGGTTTTTGCAGTTGAATTGATCGATTGTGCTACTATACTTTTACGAATTATTAACAATTTAGGAAGTGACATCATGAGGAGCCAGATGAGGTGGTTCGGGCATCTGGTCAGGATGCCACCTGAACGCCTTCCTAAAGGAGATGTTGAGGGCACGTCCAACCGGTAGGAGGCCACGGGTAAGACCCAGGACACGTTGGGAAGACTATGTCTCCTGGCGGGCCTGGGAACGACTAGGGATCGCCCGGGCGGAGCTGGACAAAGTCGCTGGGGAGAGGGAAGTCTGGAATTCCCTGCTTAGGCTGCTGCCCCCGCGACCCGACCTTGGATAAGCGGAAGAAGATGGATGGATGGCATCACAACCGAGCCAAAATTTTGTTTTACACCAAATTGTTGGTCCAAACAATTACAAAATAGTCTCATTTGTTTGTGGTAGGTGTGTGCAGTTGAAATGCTCAACTGTGCTGCTATACTTCACGAATTATTAACGATTGATTATTTAGGAAGTGATGTCACGACTGAACTGGAATTCTGTTTTCCTCCAAAACAGTCTCACTTGTGGTCTAAACAATAACAAAATAGTCAAATTTGTTTGTGCAGTTGAAATGATTGACTGTGCTGCTATACCTCATGAATTATTAACAATTTATTATTTAGAAAGTGACATCACGACCGAGCTGGAATTCAATTTTGCGACCAAAACAGTCTCATTCGTGGTCCAAACAATAACAAAAATAGTCTCATTTATTTTGTGCTAGGTTTGTGCAGTTGAAATGATCGATTTTGCTACTATACTTTTACGAATTATTAACGATTTAGGAAGCGACATCATGAGGAGCCAGATGAGGTGGTTTGGGCATCTGGTCAGGATGCCACCTGAACGCCTTCCTAGAGAGGTGTTTAGGGCACGTCCAACCGGTAGGAGGCCACGGGGAAAACCCAGGACACGTTGGGAAGACTATGTCTCCCGGCTGGCCTGGAAACGCCTCGGGATCCCCCGTGAAGAGCTGGACCTAATGGCTGGGGAGAGGGAAGTATGGGCTTCCCTACTTAGGCTTCTGCCCCCGCGACCCGACCTTGGATAAGCGGAAGGAGATGGATGGATGGATGGATGGCATCACAACTGAGCCAAAATTTTGTTTTAGACCAAATTTTTGGTCCAAACAATTACAAAATAGTCTCCTTTGTTTGTGCTAGGTGTGTGCAGTTGAAATGCTCAACTGTGCTGCTATACTTTATGAATTATTAACGACTGATTATTTAGGAAGTGACGTCACGACTGAACTGGAATTCTGTTTTCCACCAAAACAGTCTCATATTTGGTCTTTTAATTCAAGTACCCCTTAATCAGAGCAAATAATTTTTGGTTGAAAAAAAGAGAAAAAGAAGAAAATACAAGACTATATCAGTTTCTGATTTTTTAAATTGTATAACAGTGCAAATTATTAATCATTTGTAGTGGTCTTTCTTGAACTATTTTGAAAAAAAGATAAAAATAACTAAAAACTTTTTGAAAAATAAATAAGTGATTCAATTATAAATAAGGATTTCTACACATAGAAGTCATCATCAACTTAAAGTGCCCTCTTTGGGGATTTTAATAGAGATCCATCTGGATTCATGTACTTAATTTTAAACATTTCTTCACAAAAAATAAATCTTTAACATCAATATTTATGGCACATGTCCACAAAAAAATCTATCTGTCAACACTGAATATTGCATTGTTGCATTTTTTTTCACAGTTTTATGAATTTATATTCATATTTTGTTGAAGTTATTCAATAAATATATTTATAAAGGATTTTTAAATTGTTGCTATTTTAAAAAAAAATCTCACGTACCCCTTGGGATACCTTCAAGTACCCCCATTTGAGAACCACTTGTCTAAACAATAACAAAATAGTCTCATGTTTGTGCAGTTGAAATGCTTGACTGTGCTGCTATACCTCATGAATTATTAACAATGTATTATTTAGGAAGTGACATCACGACCGAGCCGGAATTCAATTTTGCGACCAAAACAGTCTCATTTGTGGTTCAAACAGTAACAAAAAATAGTCTCATTTGTTGTGTGCTAGGTTTGTGCAGTTAAAATGATCGATTGTGCTACTATACTTTACGAATTATTAACGATTCTTTACGAAGTGACGTGAGGACCAATCCAAAAATTATGTTTTTGACCTAAAGTCTCATTCGTGGTCCGAGGAATAACAAAATCGTCTCGTTTATTTCTGCAAGGTTTTTGCTGTTGTGTGACGTTTAAAAACTCTCGATTGTGTTGCTTTAAATGTATGAGTTTAAGATTACGATACCCAAAGTGAAGTCATTGCTGGCATTATCAATCAATCAATCAATGTTTACTTATATAGCCCTAAATCACTAGTGTCTCAAAGGGCTGCACAAACCACTACGACATCCTCGGTAGGCCCACATAAGGGCAAGGAGAACTCACACCCAGTGGGACATCGGTGACAATAATGACCCAGTGGGACGTCGGTGACAATGATGACTATGAGAACCTTGGAGAAAAGGAAAGCAATGGATGTCGAGCGGGTCTAACATGATACTGTGAAAGTTAAATCCATAATGGATCCAGCACAGTCGCGAGAGTCCAGTCCAAAGCGGATCCAACACAGCAGCGAGAGTCCCGTTCACAGCGGAGCCAGCAGGAAACCATCCCAAGCGGAGGCGGATCAGCAGCGCAGAGATGTCCACAGCCAATACACAGGCAAGCAGTACATGGCCACCGGATCGGACCGGACCCCCTCCACAAGGGAGAGTGGGACATAGAAGAAAAAGAAAAGAAACGGCAGATCAACTGGTCTAAAAAGGGAGTCTATTTAAAGGCTAGAGTATACAAATGAGTTTTAAGGTGAGACTTAAATGCTTCTACTGAGGTGGCATCTCGAACTTTTACCGGGAGGGCATTCCAGAGTACTGGAGCCCGAACGGAAAACGCTCTATAGCCCGCAGACTTTTTTTGGGCTTTGGGAATCACTAATAAGCCGGAGTCCTTTGAACGCAGATTTCTTGCCGGGACATATGGTACAATACAATCGGCAAGATAGGATGCGGCTAGACCGTGTAGTATTTTATACGTAAGTAGTAAAACCTTAAAGTCACATCTTAAGTGCACAGGAAGCCAGTGCAGGCGAGCCAGTACAGGCGTAATGTGATCAAACTTTCTTGTTCTTGTCAAAAGTCTAGCAGCCGCATTTTGTACCAACTGTAATCTTTTAATGCTAGACATGGGGAGACCCGAAAATAATACGTTACAGTAGTCGAGGCGAGACGTAACAAACGCATGGATAATGATCTCAGCGTCTTTAGTGGACAGAATGGAGCGAATTTTAGCGATATTACGGAGATGAAAGAAGGCCGTTTTAGTAACGCTTTTAATGTGTGACTCAAAGGAGAGAGTTGGGTCGAAGATAATACCCAGATTCTTTACCGTGTCGCCTTGTTTAATTGTTTGGTTGTCAAATGTTAGAGTTGGATTATTAAATGGAGTTTGGTGTCTAGCAGGACCGATAATCAGCATTTCCGTTTTTTTGGCGTTGAGTTGCAAAAAGTTAGCGGACATCCATTGTTTAATTTCATTAAGACACGCCTCCAGCTGACTACAATCCGGCGTGTTGGTCAGCTTTAGGGGCATGTAGAGTTGGGTGTCATCAGCATAACAGTGAAAGCTAACACCGTATTTGCGTATGATGTCACCTAGCGGCTGCATGTAGATGCTGAAGAGTGCAGGGCCAAGGACCGGACCCTGGGGAACTCCACACGTTACCTTAACGTAGTCCGAGGTCACATTGTTATGGGAGACACACTGCATCCTATCAGTAAGATAAGAGTTAAACCAAGACAGGGCTAAGTCTGACATACCAATTTGTGTTTTGATACGTTCTAATAAAATATTATGATCGACAGTATCGAAAGCAGCGCTAAGATCGAGGAGCAGCAACATAGATGACGCATCAGAATCCATCGTTAGCAATAGATCATTAGTCATTTTTGCGAGGGCTGTCTCCGTGGAGTGATTTGCCCTGAAACCGGATTGAAAGGTTTCACATAGATTGTTAGACGCTAAGTGTTCATTTAACTGCTCCGCAACAATTTTTTCGAGGATTTTTGAAATAAAGGGAAGGTGAGTTTACCATGAGGTCAGGATCGAGGTTAGGTCTTTTAAGAAGAGGATGAATAACCGCTTTTTTGAATGCTAGGGGAACAGTGCCCGAGGAAAGTGATAAGTTTATAATATTTAGCACTGATGGACCTAATAATACAAAGAGCTCCTTGATCAGTTTCCCAGGAAGAGGGTCAAGTAAACATGTTGTTTGTTTTATTCCATTTACACGTTGTAACAATTCCTCTAATGTTATTTCCTCAAAACGAGAGAAACTATTTTGGAGGGCAGTATCCGCCGTATATACCATCGTATATACCATCGTATATACCATCGTATCAGTGTTAATAGAACCCCGTTGTAGACCAGGAAGTTGCTTTCTTGTTGTTGCTGCTGCGCTCCTATCCTAAGTGCTGCTGCCACTAACGTTCATTGTTGTCCACTTTTGAAAAAGTTTGTTCTTTTCTGCTTTTTTTTTTTAAACACTTTGTTCTCAGAACACACACTGTCGTATACAAGCCGTGTCACCGCCACCGGAAGAACTTTGTTTTCTCGCTTTGATACGTACTTCTTTTATATCAGTGTTTTCACGTCTTTGTTACTTATGTGAAATGTTTGGTAATGTAGCGGATTTTAAAAAATACGTATCAACATAATACATATAGTCTTAGACTTAGTTAGTAGGGACTGAGAACACCACTTAAATGCCATTCATCCATCCGTTTTCTACTGCTTGATCAGTAAGTAATAGCCTGTTTTTACACAGTCTTTGTTTTTATTTGACAAACTTCCTAATCCGTCTTGTCCAGACAACTGGAACAACTGTGAATTTGTCGATACATATTTTCTTTCTTTCTTTCTTTAGTTTATTTCGAACATGAACACACAGTGGTTCTCAAATGGGGGTACGCGTACCCCTGGGGGTACTTGAAGGTATGCCAAGGGGTACGTGAGATTTTTCAAAAATATTGTACAAATAGCAATAATTTAAAAAATCCTTTGAACGTATATTTATTGAATAATGCGTTAACAAAATATGAATGTAAGTTCATAAACTGTGAAAAGAAATGCAATATTCAGTGTTGACAGCTCGATTTTTTGTGGACATGTTCCATTAATACTGATGTTAAAGATTTCTTTTTTTTGTGGGGAAATGTTTAGAAAAGTTCGTGAATCCAGATGGATCTCTATTACAATCCCCAAAGAGGGCACTTTAAGTTGATTACTTCTATGTGTAGAAATTTTTATTTATATTTGAATCACTTGTTTATTTTTCAACAAGTTTTTAGTTTTTTTTATATATTTTTTTCCAAATAGTTCAAGAAAGTCCACTACAAATGAGCAATATTTTGCACTGTTATAAAATTTAATAAATCAGAAACTGATGACATGGTGCTGTATTTTACCATTTATGTCTTTTTTCAACCAAAAATGCTTTGCTCTGATTAGGGGGTACTTGAATTAAAAAAATGTTCACAGTGGGTTCATCACTGAAAAAATGTTGAGAACCACTAGTATAATACATCACACAGTTTCATATCATTTCACTTTACATCATGTCCGAAAAGGAGTAGGAAGAAGCAAAACTTATTTAATCCTAACCCTTTCCCACTTCAAAAGTGTTTACAAATATACAGAATCATTTACTGACCTTTTAATAATAAAATAACATCTGTGAATTAGTATACACAACAGTTTTGTAATATGTAATCAATTCGTTCGGTCATTATTAACATACTAAGATGCAGAATATCTTATTTTCAATAAGGTTGAATGTATTTCTCATAATTCTTCTTCTTTGTACTTTTTAAGCACTATTAATTTGAACAACCTCTTAAACTGGATCATATCAGTACAATGTTTTTACTTAATCCATTCAATAATTTAATTCCACATACTGATATGCTCAAATTTTTAAGTGTTGTACGTGCATACAAATGTTTTAAATGAGATTTTCCTCTAAGGTTATATTTCTCCTCTTTAGTTGGGAAAAATAATTATACATTTTTTGGTAGCAGGTTATAATTTGCTTTGTACATCATTTTAGCTGTTTGCGAACTTTAATATTTTTGACTCAATAAATAAAGGGTTTGTATGTTCTCTATATCTAACATTATGTATTATTCTTATTGAGCTTTTTTGTAACACAGTTAACGAATTTAGCGCACATTTGTAGTTATTTCCCCATATTTCTGCACAATAACTCCGATATGGTAACACTAGCGAGCAGTAGAGAATATGAAGGGAGTTTTGGCCCAGGACGTATTTTGCTTTATTCATTATTGAAATGTTTTTCGCCACCTTATGTTTTGTGTATGAGATTTCCAGTTCATCATATGCAGTCACCTTTCAATTTGAAAGGTGACTGCATATAAAATATAAAGATTGAACATTTAAATATGAATGCGGAACAAAAAATGAACGTAAACACTGAATCAGGAGAAAGTTTCCAGTTCTTTGTGTACAACACAGCATGTAGGAAGAGCATTGTCTTTCCTCATCCTGTTTGTACACCACTTTTCATGTCCTCATATAGCTCCCAGACCAGTGGTTCTTAATCTGGGTTTAATCAAACCCCCGGGGTTCGGTGGAGCCTCCACCGCAGAGGTCAAGACACATCTGACTCATCGTGTAAATGAAAACTTCTCCCTATCGGCGTATTATGGATACGGCAACAGCAGAAGTCACACTGATTTTCAGGTGTGTAATTTGTTCCGAGTTCATGCACTGTGCTAATTTTGTGCACCAGTAAAAATAACATAACTTTGTCTTGAATTTGAAAAATACATATATTTTGTTGGGCAGTACGGAGACACAGGGGTTAGTGCATGTGCCTCAAAATACGAAGGTCCTGAGTTGTCCAGGGCCCAATCCCGGGCTTGAGATCTTTCTGTGTGTAGTTTGCATGTTCTCCCCGTGACTGTGTGGGTTCCCTACGGGTACTCCGGCTTCTTCCCACTACCAAAGACATGCACCTTGGGATAGGTTGATTGGCAACACTAACATTGGCCCTAGTGTGTGAATGTTGTCTGTCTATCTGTGTTGGTCCTGCGATGAGGTGGAGACTTGTCCAGGGTGTACACCGCCTTCCACCCGAATGCAGCCGAGATAGGCTCCAGCGCCCCCCTGCGATCTCAAACGGGACAAGCGGTACAAAATGGATGGATATATTTTCTTTTCACTAAAAAAAGGGTTCAGTGAATACGCATATGAAACTGATGGGGTTCGGTACCTCCAACAAGGTTAAGAACTACTGTCCCAGACACATGCAGCCCTCTTGCAGTAGGATACATCATATGCAACCGCATCCTGGGTCAAGCCTGCCGGAGAAACAATGACTGCCCCCAATGTGAAGGTCAGTCCTGTGAACATCATGTTGGAGGGGAAATCACACGGGGGAAATTCTCTCTGGTGGACCTCCCTTTGTGCTGGACTGGCTGAGCAATGGCTGCCAAGGTCAATGTCAATCCAAATAAGTTCTCCCAGCCTGTAACTGTGGGTAGCCCTCCATGCACATTAACTATTTCCTGTTTTGGTGTCTCTGATTTGGCCAGAGGCAGTCAGAGCCAGGAAGGCTGAGTCCGTCTTCCTCTGCTGTCGCAAGATGAGAGATGCCAGAAGTCCGGAGGACACCAATGGCGTTAGAGATGAATGCAATCGTTTTGTGCTTTGTTTGCTTAGGTAGCCATACAGTGAAGAACATTGTTTTGACAAATAAGCACTTGCGATGCTTTGCAATGTTCTCTGTCTCATAGTGGAGATGTTGCAATGTGCATCTTTTTGTAGATTACCAGATGTTAGTTGGACAGCTTCAAATTTTTTCTTCTACACAGACCTGGTGCGTCACACACGGTGTGGAGATGTCTTTTACCAGTTTAGGGAACTGGATGCTGGGTTCGTTGCAACCTACAACATTTTCAGAAGAAATGCTGTCACAGAAAGCATCAAATGCTCAAGTGTTAAGCACAGAGACGTTCGCTTTATCTACTTTAAAGGCCTACTGAAACCTACTACTACCAACCACACAGTCTGATAGTTTATACATCAATGATGAAATATTAACTATGCAACACATGCCAATACGGCCGGTTTAGTTTAGTAATTGCAATTTAAAATTTCCCGCGAGTTTCTTGTTGAAAACGTCGCGGAATGATGACGCGTGCGCGTGACGTCACGGACTGTCAGGAAATATTAGCACACCACCATTTGCGGCTAAAAGTCGTCTCTTTTCATCGCACAAATGAACAGTATTCTGGACCTCTAAGTTGATGAATCATTTGCCATTAGTTCAATTAATAATGGAGACTATAAAGAACAATGCTGTTGGTGGAAAGCGGTGTATTGCAGCTGTCTTTGTTTCTTTGTTTTTAACACAGAGCGGTCAAGCGAACATGTTTATCTACGTCAACCAGCATGTTTTTGGATGGGAACATTGTGATATATATCTTACCGGAGACATCATTGGATTATTCGTCCTCCTGCAGTAGCTGTTTAAAAGGCAGCTGTGAGCTTGGCTCCTCGGCTTCTCTGAGACACTGCGTGTTCACCGCAGCCATCCGACCTCAAGGTATGTCTTTACAATCTCACTAAAACACTATTTAAACAATAAGCAGATAAAGGATCTTCCAGAATTATCCGAGTAAATGTGTGTAATTACATCTGAAACGCTCACACTGCCGCTGCCCAGAGCCGTCGCTTTTTATTTAATTTTTTTTTTTTTTTCTGATCCTTCGCTATCAATATCATCATCCCCAAATCTTTCATCCTCGCTCAAATTAATGGAGAAATTGTCGTTTTCTCGGTCCGAATAGCTCTTGCTGCTGGTGGCTCCCATTAAAAACAATGTGAGGACGTGAGGAGCCCTCACCCTTGTGACGTCCTCGTCTGCGACTTCCGGTAAAGGTGAGACTTTTTTATCAGCACCAAATGTTGCAAACTTTATCACCGATGTTCTCTACTATATCCTTTCAGCAAAAATATGGCAATATCGCGAAATGATCAAGTATGACACATAGAATGGACCTGCTATCCCTGTTTAAAAAAAGAAAATCTCATTTCAGTAGGCCTTTAAGAGGCTGCTTTTATCAATTGCAGTTTTACTTTTTTCCGGTTCGCAGCCGGAAGTGCCCGCTGCCATTTTTTGGGGTGGAACCACTTGGCCTATCCAATTTTCCACGGCATCTCTCTATGTTTGGTGTGTGTTTGTGGCAGCATCAGACTTCTCACAGGGCTAAGCATCCTTTTGTCTCTTCTTTTTTTAAGATAACAAACCGGCATGTTTCCTTCGATGAAGGAAAGACGGCGAGCAATAAAACCATCCACCCTTATAGGTAAGTTTTCATGTTTAAAAATATCTTGTTTTATATTTTTGAACTCTGCTTCAACTGTGGCTGAACTGAAATAGTGGCGCCATTATTCCTGTCCAGAGTGGTAAGTAACTCACATTTGGTATTATATGGGGAATAATCCCAGGAAAGGAGGTGGATGTTATCGCGCTCCCCATCAGCCATGGCAAGTGACCTGCTCACCTCACACATTTCAGTTACCTACTGCGGGACATTGGTCTGGATCTGAGCACATGCATTCACTTGTTGCTGTTCCTCACCCTTGTCATCTGGGACGGTGACACACTCTTGTGCAATTTGTGCCCTCCGGTATTTCTTGCACCTTTCTAATGAGAAACGGACTCCAGAACTATCATTACCTTCGGCTTAAATAGTGATAGTGCATAACAGTTCCTTTGCATGCTCCACAGACTGTGATTTAAATAAGCTGCACTAAGGAAAGACCTTATAAAAAATCTTTAATCCTGTGTTTTTTTCTTCAGGCAAGTCCCAGTTGCAGATCATCTTGATGCAGTGTGCAACATTAACCCTGAAAAAACAAGGTGGTAGTTTTGCATCTTGTTCACAAAGTAAAATCT
Organism: Nerophis ophidion; assembly: GCF_033978795.1. Lineage (NCBI taxonomy): Eukaryota > Metazoa > Chordata > Actinopteri > Syngnathiformes > Syngnathidae > Nerophis > Nerophis ophidion. Next base: position 57,482,561 of record NC_084619.1, on the reverse strand, counting down.
TTAGGAATTAATTGATGTAACTTTTAGGGCAGGATAAGGAGTGAACACTTTCACAAGAGCTCCTAGAATGGCCAGAGGAAAAAAATCACTCAACTTCTTTTTAAACAGGTGCACAAAAGCCAATGTGCGATGGCATCAACGTCATGTTTCTCTGACAGCATTTGCACCACTGGGAGATTGCTGTGCCCTGTCAGAACACCCTGATACAGAAATATGAGCTATTTGGCCTTGTCAGTTTTCTTACAACTGATCCAGTTGCATCAAAACATACTGTCTGGTGGGTTTTCTTTATGAAAGTCTTGTACACTTACATCTGTGTTTAACTCCAATAGTGACAGAAAAGCTTGTCCAGTACAATGTCTCTGATGCTACCACAGTGAGGTGAACTGTATGTTAACAGCTGCCATAATTAAATTGGGTTTTTGTCACCTAATTCCAAATCATTCTTTTCTTGTTTTGCTTTGCGCAGGGTGGACAAATTGGGTAGATGAGTTAGGCTCTGGATCTCCAAAGTCCATACGCCTGTGATGCCCTCCAGACATTGGGTTGCATACTGCCCTCGCACAGTTCAATGGTTCCAGACATAAAACGCTTTGAACAGCCAGTGTGCAGGGAGTCATCTGTGTTTTGCAGCATTTGAACACCATGGGGCTGTTAATTGCAGGCTCTCTGTCACATGTTAATTGGACATGACCGTGGCACTCATTACAGAATAGCCTTTTATGTCAATGTAATTGCTGGCGATTGATGGATAGACCTTGGCTCTCTTAAAAACAAATGTACAGGGACTCTTCATCACCTTCAAAATATGCTCAGTAATAACATGAGTCCAAGGGCCAGGCTTTAAAATTGTATATTCCCCTCATTTTGCTTGATATTGTTTGTTTGAATTTTCAACCTTTTCCGGAATGAATTCGATTCATTTTTCAAAAGGAACATCATGCTTTTCAGCTTGATGATTTGGTCCATCAGAAAGAGAAGCTGAAGAATCGGTGTCATCAATAGTCAAAGGATCACTTGTTTGATGACTAAAGCTGCGTTTAATTTAACAAAAGTTATAGAGGGCTTTTGCAGTCATGCCGTTCCCCAGCTGCTCACGCAGCGCGGTCCAAATACTGGCATTTGGAGTGGATATGTTGCCATTTTGCATTTGGAGTGGATATGTTGCCATTTTGGAGTATGGCATCTTTTGATGTGCAGAAAACTTAAATGATGGAATCCCAGTCTACTGCTGATTTTTTGGCCATCTAGTTTTAAGAAATAAATACTATTAGTATTAAATACTTTATTTCTGCAATGTATTTTACTATCAATTAAAGTGTCATGTACGCAACATGGGGCCTGATTACAATCACAAAAAATCGATCTATCTAAACCTTACAGCAAATGCCATACATTTGAAACCACTTACATTCTATGTTTTACATGCATAGGTAACGCTTACCCATGTTCTTTTTTTTGCAAATTAGCTTGTATTTAGGTCTGTTGCATTTGCAAATGAGTAAATGTGAAATGCCAGCAGAAAATTAGAAAAATAATTCACCTTGCATTTCTGTATTATCAGTGTGCATTAAGCTCTGTATACCTAACTACTTTTTATAATTACTGCAAAAGTTGAGTTAAAACTTTCAATTCCATAGGTGTACCGTCTCTTACCGCCACCAAGAGGCGGTGAAGACTCATGATACTAATTTGAAACGTAATTAATAACTCATAATTTAGAGCAACACAATCAAAAGTTTGAACGGCACAAACCAGAAAAAGCATAACACAAACAAATGAGACCATTTTTTTTGTTTGGACCACAAAGGAGACTGTTTAGGTCAAAAACTGAGTATTCCGGTTAGGTCAAGTCAAACGTTAATAATTCATAAAGTATAGCAGCACAATCGATCATTTCAACTGCAAAAATCTAGCACAGACGAATGAGACTATTTTGGCTTACTTTGAGATTATTTTGGCCTAATTTGAGGAACTCTGAGGGGTTTAGGTTCACGATGACATCACTTCCGGAAATGTGAAACATTAATATCTTGAAAAACAAAAGCAGCTCAATCAATTATTGCTGCACAAACCAGCAAAATTATAGCACAAACAAATGGGACCAATTTGACTTAATTTGGAGAACGGGGGGACTGAGTCACCTTTGATTGACCTGTAAAAGAATCGTTAACTCAGAAACGAAAGCAGCACAAACAATCATTTCAACTGCTTAAACCAGCACAAACGAAGGAGACCATCCTATCCATCCATTTCTACCGCTTGTCCCTTTTGGGGCAAGGGCTGGGTGAACTTTGACCTGTAAAAGGATCTTTAATAACTCAGATTTTTTTCAGTCACACCAATGTGGTCTGTAAATGATGCAAAACCACACCCTTTTTTCCGCACTCACCCTAAAGAGCACAGCTGTTACTTCCTGGCACTAAACATGCAGAAAGTAGGTCTCAGGTTTCTCTAAGCTTCCATTTTCACACTTTGCACTATTTTCTTACACTTTATTAAGCATATTCCCTATTTTTGCACCTTCCTTTTAAGATGTTATTGTTAAGTGTTCAATGTGATTTTACAGTTGTGTTGACATTTCCTTTCCTTTCTGCCTTGATAGCTGAGAGGTTTATAACCAGAAGGTTACAATTGAAATAAAAATAATTACACAAATGTTTTTTTCCCCTGGTCTTATCGATATCGTGATCATTTTCAGCCATGTCGCTCAGCCCTACTCCTTAGTCCAGGGTTGTCAAACTAATTTTAGATCGGGGGCCACATGGAGAAAAATGTACTACCAAGTTATCCGGACTGGTAAAATCACAGCACGATAACTTAAGAAAGGCTACTTCGGATAGTTTTCTTTGTTTAATAATAGAACAAGCACATTTTGAAAATGTACTAATCCTAATGTTTTCTTTACACTTACATGTTGCAGTTAATAGTATTCTACCTTTATTTGTCATTATTTATACTTTCTGAATAAATTATGTGATAATGTTAATCAGTAACTCATTGGTGTTATTTTTAAATCTATTCAAGATGAAACAAATACTATCAAAATCAGAATACAAGATGTTATTTATGTATGTTGCTCATTTTCCTCGACTGGTGTGTTTTTTTTTTTTAACATATGTAGTAGAGATGCGCGGATAGGCAATTATATCATTCGAAACCGCATTACAAAAGTCGTCAACCAATCGCCACGCACCCGAACCAACATTTCATCAAAGCCACACCTACACCCACCAGCCCGTTGTTGTATATCTAATATAGACGATGCAAGGCATTATTGAGGTTAGAAAGTGTAACTCCCTCCAAATAGCACAGACACAATGGCTTTCTTGAACTGATTTATTTAAAGGCTTCCTTTCCCTTCAAATTCACCGTGAAAACTGTAATAAATAAAGCAGGTTACAAATGTAAAAATAATAACATGCACAGCATGTGGATCAAACATTTTACCAAGTAAAATACCAACAAATGACAAATATCTCGTTGGCCACACTCGGAAGTAGCTTCCTTACATCCGTCGACAAACCAAACGAGACACTTCAAAATAAAAGTATGCCCACATACTGTTTCAAAGAGTGCTGCTCGTTTTTCGTATGTGGGTAACTACATTTAACTATTTATAAATGGTTGATTTCTATAGGCTAGTAAGGTAAAGTGTTGTACCTGACAAGTTTGGGCTACCTTGCTTCTGCAGCCTTCATCAGAGGTGTCACGTGATTTTAGCGGGACGTTGTCTGTGACGTGTTATATGGATTGTACCATCAAGAGTTGTCAGTTACAACACTTTACCTACTAGCCTGTATAAATCAACCATTTATAAATACACGTCAGTAGGCTAAATTAACCTCTTCAACATAACATTTAACTATGTATAATGTAGCGGCTGGCTACAGGGTGTTAGCCAATGACTTTGGCTGGGGGGCGGGACTTCCGGGAGAGATAGGAAGTGACGTTATCGAGAGGAAGTGAGAGTTTGCGTTGTCCCGGGAAAAGCGTTATAGAGACATGAGAGCTGTTGTGTGGTTGTATTACATCTTGTGCAATAAAGACAAGAAAAACAAAGTTTTATGAGCCTACATTCCTGGGATTATTACAATATATATTTCCGAATTGGTTCAACCGCCACCCGCCCGAATCTATTTAAAATCTTTTTTTTCATCATGTCACCCGCCCGACCCGCGGTTTATCCGCGCACTCCGCGGTTGTGACCGCAAACCACGCATCTCTTAATATGTAGCATCTACAAAGATACAAATAATTGCTATTGCGACATTCAGTGGACACATTTAGAACAGCAGTTTCTTCCATTCAAAAATTTTGCCTAATTTTTATACTCAGCAAACCTCCTGCGGGCCGGATAAAACTTGTTTGCGGGCCTGATCCTTAGGTTTGACACCCCTGCCTTAGTCATTACTTCCTCCCCCAGCACTCATATAAATAATTTTCAATTAAAGACAAACAGCTGGCTGGCTGCTCTGTGAAGTTGCATTAGCATTTTTCAAGTTTGCAATTTCAAGTTTGAACTTGTTGATAATTAACACAATGCGAGGAAACTCCACCTGCTAGATCAAAGTCAATATGAGCTAAAGCGCTTCCTGTCCAACCGACTCCTAGCAACATGTCTGCACTGCCACTCCCGTATAAATCCTTGTTTCGGCTCTGAAACGGTGCTCCTAAACACAGCCGACTATCAGAGAACCAGCACGAGACATGGCCTCCCTCTCCCCAGGATAATTATCCCCCTGTTCCCAGCATCGCCTGCCAGACACACACACAAAAAACAAGAAGACTCTTGGGGATGGAGGGCAACAAGGGAAAGAGGATGAAGGCTGAACATGTTGACAAGAGCAGAGCTTGCTAACGTCTAATTAACCCCCAGTAGCACCAAGCTAAACACACAGCAACTGCATCGCATATGGTGCACTGACTCATGACTTCAAACATTTATCACGGCAGTAACAGTCAAGGATGCATTTTATTATCTGACTAGAAGATTCATAGGACATAAAACAAGATAATTCGAATAGGTTCCGTATAATAAAAAGCGGCCATTGTGGCTGTGATTCATGAACTCTGCAGGCTCCCTGTGTAAAGGAGGCGACAGATTATTCATTGACTTGACGTGTGCAAAGTGCAGCCTGGGGGGACGTTTGCAGCCCGACTGCTTTGTTCTATTGACCACTGGCACATTATGCAAACACAATTAAACCAAAAAGATAAAACACAAAAAATTATGTTACAGGTGACAAAGAGTGATATTATTACTGCTATTAAATGCAAAAAAAAAAGAAACTAACTGGTAATAACCAGCGGTGTGAATCTTTGGGCACCTAATGAGTCAATCCAATTCCGATTCCTGGGGTGACGATTTGATTTAGCACAATTCTTGATTCAAAAAGATTCTTGCAATGTATTATTTGGTATAATATTTGTAATGAAACTTTCTCAAAATAGCTTACAGGTTCCAAAAGCCCCTTCTGGTTGCATGGAGAAGGCCTAAAAGCAACTTAAAAAAATGATCGTAATATATATAATAAAAAAAAAAAAAAGAAAAAAAAAATATATCTATATATATTTTTTTTTATTTTTTTATTTATATATATATTTATATATATATAAATAAATACAAATACACATATTAAAAATATATATATATTTAAAAGAAAAATTAAAACAAATAAAATAAAATAAATATATAGACGCGCACACACACACACACACACACACACACACACACACACACACACACACACACACACACACACACACACACACACACACACACACACACACACTCACACTCACACACACACACACACACACTTTTCCGGACTGTAGAGCTATATAAGCCGCACCCAATACATTTGAGAAGAAAAAATATTTTTCCATGTATTAGCTGCACTGGACATATGCCGAATATACATACACGTTGTGAAATTAGTTATTTATACAATATTTATTTACATACCTTAATTGTTTCAAAACAGTGTCTGTAACACGGCAGATCCAAAAAAAAGTAATCGTCATGGACCCACAAGCTGTGGAAGCTAGCTCTCCAATCATCTTAACAGATTCAATAACTCCACGGTAACACTTTGGTGAATCTATGAAGCTGAAACAATGCCAAAAGAAAGCTATTGTAAGTTAATAATACACTCCCAGACACTCGCAAATGTGTTAGCGCATTAGCTAATGCTAACGACTCTAGTTTGATTACATTACAATAGCATGTACAAATATGTATGAAAACACTCCTACAGACATCACACATGGGATGGTTTAGTAAGTAAAAAGTGTTTTAGCTATACTTTAATACTTAAAAACGTTGCTTGGAGTGATGACTGAAGAATCCAAATGAGTAGAAATGCTATGGACAACTAGAAGACGAAACGGCACATGTACATCCGGTTCAAAGTTCTAAACAGAAGTGCACTGCAGCACTACATCGCCTGCAGTGAGCAAACATGTCCAAAAGATGACATTATAGCACACACAACACTTTTTTAAAGTTTTTTTTGCTAGTTTATTTTTTATTTAAACTATTTGTATTTCGGCCAACAGAGGAAAAATCCATAAATTAGCCGCTCCGTTTTATCAGCCGCAGGGATTATAGTGGAGTAAAAACTTAGCGATTTATAGTCCGAAAGTTTACAGTATATGTTTTTTTTTTTCCAAGTCGATTTTTGAAAATTACAAATTGATTTGGAATTGGGATGAATAAGAACACCTTTGTACACCAGAGAAGCGTATGCAGTGGTTTTTGGTTCAGAATTGATTTTTCCTAATCCAGTAGTGAAATATTTCTAATCGTCCATAACGTTCATACTTGTATAGATTCCTCATTCATCAGTCCAAACAACGTTTGTAAACTTTAAAATATAACAAACAATTCTTTCTTACTAAACCGTCCCATGTGTGGTGTCCGTATAAGTGCTTTCATGCATATTTGTGTGTGCTATCGTAATTTAATCAAGCTAGCATTGTTAGCATTAGTTTATATGCAAACGCGTTTACAAATGGCTGTGTTTGTAATATTAAAATGCAACGGCATTATTTTGTATTGTTCCAATTTCACAAATTCCTCAGTAAATTCAGCAAAACGTTATTAAATCTGCTTAGCTGATTGGAGAGCGAGCCTCCGTAGCTAATGGGTCCATGAAGATGACTTCTGTTTTGTTTGATCAGCCGTTTTGATGCCCTGTTACAGACACCGTTTGGAAACAATTACAGTATGTAATTAAACATTTACAGGATATTTCTGTGTAAATAAATTTCACAATGTACTTTTATGTCTGCGGCTAATATTTTAAAAATATTTTTCTTCTTCTAAAATTTAGCGGGGTGCGGCTTATATACCAGTGCGCTCTATAGTCCGGAAAATACGATATTAGGTGTGAATCTTTCGAGGTCATTGGTATGTAAATTGAATAAATCTGGTCCAAGGACTGACCCTTGGGATAAACCACAAGATACATGTAAACCCCCTGATGTGTGCTGGTGGTGAAACATTATATGACTTGACATGACTTATGGTTGGTCAGACGCCGTGTGGATGGGATTCTTTTTATAATCCGGCAAAAAAACAAAACAAATGTTCCTGTGTGGACGGAAGGGGGCGGGAATCGATTTTTAGATGCATCGCAATTCGGACATGGACAATTAATAGAATCGATTAGTAAACGCCTATAATCGATTTATTTATTGTAACTAAACTAATGCAGACCGTTCTGAAATTTGACTGACTGAAGCGAGCCACCTCACCCGAGAGATCCGACCAGCTCCTTTATTTTGGGGCACTTATGTTCCAGTTTTGCACACATTTACATTACATTTAATACATGTGGGAATTATTTTGATTGTTTCTTGTTACAAATGCACAGTTTGTTTTTTTTAAATGGCAACGCTTATTCAGTGAAACAAAAAAAAGTGTAAAAATGCATCAATATACATTAATTAAAGATGCATCAATGATCGATTTTTAATCGAATCGTAGCTCCTGAATCGTAATCGTAACCGCAATTAAATCGTGAGGTACCCAGAGATTCCCACCTCCAGTGGACAGGGTCTAAGCCTAAAACATAAAAATCCTTAAACTACGATTTCTGGTATGCATTCGTGTTTATTGTTAATCACCCCTGCACACCCAAACATCGCAGCAGTGTGAAACCAACAGCAACTTCCGTTGACAACCACAAAAAAGGGAAGCACACGCAGTGATGTTGGGACATAAACCCAAATGATTGCGTAGAGGAAGTTACCTTATTTGGACGTTTATGTTGCCATTCAAGTGACAGTGTAAGTTTGTATTATTAAAAAGTTGCACTTGTTTTAGGCCACTGCATTGACGCCCGCTACAATGCCTTCCACACTCTCCCACGTAGCCTCACATGCACCCCCCCCAAATAAAAACACAACTTTGCATCGTAAGGATTGTGATTGGTCGACTTTTAGTACATGATTTATTATGTTTATTAAGTTTGAACTGAACCTTTTAAAGGCCTACTGAAATTAGATTTTCATATTTAAACGGGGATAGCAGGTCCATTCTATGTCATACTTGATAATTTCGCGATATTGCCATATTTTTGCTGAAAGGATTTAGTAGAGAAAATCGGCCATAAAGTTCGCAACTTTTGGTCGCTCTTAAAAAAGCCTTGCCTTTCCCGGAAGTAGTGCGCGTGACGTCACAGATTGTCGGACTCCTCACATCCACCCATTGACGCCAGCAGCACAGGTGATTCTGACCGAGAAAGCGACAATTTCCCCATTAATTTGAGCGACGATGAAAGATTCGTGTTTGAGGATATTGATAGCGACGGACTAGAAAAAAATAAAAATAAAAAGCGACAGCTCTGGGCGATGGCAGTGTGAGCGTTTCAGATGTAATTAGACACATGTACTAGGATAACTCTGGAAGATACCTTATCTGCTTATTGTTTTAATAGTGTTCTAGTGAGATTTTAAAGATTGTAAAGTAAAGATTGTAAAGACATACCTCGAGGTCGGATGGATGCGTTAAACACACTGTGTCTCAGAGAGAAGCCAAGGAGCCAAGCTCACAGCTGCTGCAGAACGACGAATAATCCATGGATGTCTTCGGTAAGATATATATATCACAATCTCCCCATCCAAAAACATGCTGGTTGACGTAGAGAAAACATGTTCGCTTGACCGCTCTGCTTTCACAACAAACAAAGAAACGCCGGCTGGGTCTCGGTGCTAAAGACAGCTGGAATCCACCGCTTTCCACCAACAACATTGTTCTTTATAGTCTACATTATTAAATGAACAAAATGCAAAAGATTCAGCAACACAGATGTCCAAAATACTGTATAATTATGCGGTTAAAGCAGACGACTTCTAGCTGTGTGTGTGCGCAGCGCTAATATTTCCTCACAGTCCGTGACGTCACGCGTATACGTCATCATTCCGCGACGTTTTCAACAACAAACTCCCTGGAAATTTAAAATTGCAATTTAGTAAACTAAAAAGGCCGTATTGGCATGTTTTGCAATGTTAATATTTCATCATTGATATATAAACTATCAGACTGTGTGGTCGTTAGTAGTGGGTTTCAGTAGGCCTTTAATATGATACAACACCAAACTTTAACTGAATATATGCAAAGTGTTGTATATATACTGCAGGTACATGCAATCATGGGAGGCATGTATATGAAAAACATAAAATAAATATCAATTATGTGATATAAATAATATACATTTGGCCGACGATAGTTTTGAATACTATCATTGTATCGTGACAATGCATGTTAATGACACATTCCTGCTGCGTCTCCAAATTTGACAGAGCCAAGTGAACAGTCCAAAGCCACTTCTAAGTCAGCAATCCTGCCCTCCGTGGCGGAAAAATAAACTGCGTTTTGTACGTATCATTATTCCCGGGGAATGGGAAATGGCTTAAGGTGCTACGGTACACACTGTAGGAGGTTAAGCTAACCGCTAACCACTAAACGCAAGCGAGAGCGCTTGAACATAAACAATGTTGGGCGGATTGATACAAATATCAACAGCAACGATACCAAGTACAATATCCTTATTTGGTCGATGCTACAGTGGTTAGATCGATATGTTTTATTATCAAAAAATATTTTGTCTTTTTTGTTATTGTTAACAAACTTAGGAAATAAGTCCCCAGGTAAAAACTAAATGATTTAAATCAAAGCCAATCATAGGAATAATTTAATTACACACTGTTTTCTTGTCGGATTATAAATTTGATCAAAAATGCAATCATTCATTGGTACGACTGATAATACCTGTGGGACTTGGTATTAGATCCCTAGTACCAAATGTGTCATATCAGCCCAAAACTAATATAAAGTACTTAAACAGAAGAATAAGTGCAGATGGCATCATAACTAACCAGATATTAGCAGTGAACTAGCAAGTAGATTAATATCGAATCCGTTACTGCATACGTCAGCAGCCGAATTATGAGCCTTTGTAACTCATTTTGGAATTATTCAATAATCAATTACATACCAAAAAATATATTGTCATTATCGCAGGAAGCTGCAATATATATCGCCATATAGATTTTAGGCCAAATAGCCCATCTTTAATGGTGGTATAAATGAATTTTCCAAATGATTTCCATTGTTTTTGACATGTTCTCAGCTGGAAATTGCATAATTTACGTGTTTAAAGATCAAATGCAGGGCAGAAACAGCCAAGGTTTTTCCACCAAAGGAACCTCTACAGGAACTTTGCCCTGCATTTCTGTCAAAAAACTACCCACATAAAGTTCCAACAGGAAGTAATTGGGTACTTTGGAAAATTCCAAGGGGCAGGCCGTGCTGTCGAGCGCTGACTGGTTGAACACATTTGGAGCCTTTTTCAAAATTTTTTGCCGCCTTTTGAGTCTGTGTTTATTTCTTAATACTTTTATATTTTTATTAAAGAATATAGTTTTGAGGGACATCAGTGTGTTGAAGAACGCCGATAACTGTTTTTACTCAGCTCTAGAGTTAAAACTTTTTTGCAGCTTAATGCTGTGTATTAATGTTTACAATCTTTATTTAAAGGTATTTACAAAGGAATATTAAGTATTAAGTCGTGCTTACTGGGACTCGGCGACCTCGTTGTTTGAGGATAATTGTAAAATAGGAGGCAGAAAGCAAATGGAACAAAGGAAAATCACATCAAATAATCACGATTGACTTTATTACAAGCTGTAAAAATAGTCAGCTAAAGGCCATTTGTGTAGTTAGTGTCAACCCGGGTGAACCAAATGCCAATCAGAACAGGTGAGAGTTAAATCTGATTTATTTTGTTGCTGTGAAATAAACACTGAGGTTTATTCTTTATATATTGTTATCTACAGCTAAAATGCACCGTAAGAACTCACCTGACGCTCATGAATTCTTCATTTACTGACACTAAGGACAAAAGCCAAACTTTTTATATAAACTTAAGGACACTTTGTTATTAAATCATATATTATTGCTTCATATTCCATTTACTTACACTTTAGTGAACAAAATATGAACTAATACTGTGTCTTTATTTACATAGTATCAATGTCGAGAAATAATGTACCACTTCTCTATAAGTCATCAGCTTTATTCGTATAAAATAACAGGAACTGTGAGATGCTGTGGCAACACAAACCACATGTCTACAAGAAACTATAGTTCCAGGAACTCAAAGTTCCTGAATTTTTAGTAGAAGACTGCCTATTTTTCTATAACATGACTATGCCGTCCCCATGACTATGGGGACAGCATGGCGCAGTGGGAGAGTGGCCGTGCGCAACCCGAGGGTCACTGGTTCAAATCCCACCTAGTACCAACCTCGTCACGTCCGTTGTGTCCTGAGCAAGACACTTCACCCTTGCTCCTGATGGGTGCTGGTTGGCGCCTTGCAGGGCAGCTCCCTCCATCAGTGTGTGAATGTGTGTGTGAATGGGTAAATGTGGAAATAGTGTCAAAGCGCTTTGAGTACCTTGAAGGTAGAAAAGCGCTATACAAGTACAACCCATTTATCATTTATTTATTCAATGCAAAATGTCTTATGCGTAAGTGTGACATCATTATTATTGCTAATCAATCAAAAACTGCAGACTTATGCCATATGATAAGGCGCACTGTGTCTCCTGAGTATATCTTTCTACAACACGGCACTACGGTGGCCAGGAAGATTATAACGATACCAAAAAGCAGCTAAGAGTCTTTTAAAACTAAAATAAAGTAAAAATTGACCGATTATGGGCTGGGCAAATATTTGTTATTTTCAATCAATCAATCAATCAATCAATGTTTAGTTATACAGCCCTAAATCACTAGTGTCTCAAAGGGCTGCAGAAACCAAAACACAAACCACTACGACATCCTCGGTAGGCTCACATAAGGCCAAGGAAAACTCACACCCTGTGGGACGTCGGTGACAATGATGACTATGAGAACCTTGGAGAGGACGAAAGCAATGGATGTCGAGCGGGTCTAACATGATACTGTGAAAGTTCAATCCATAATGGATCCAACACAGCAGCGAGAGTCCCGTTCACAGCGGACTAATGCCATATTTTGGCGTATATTGGTATCGGCATTTTTAAAAATATAACACAGGTACTGTAAATTGTTGTCTATAAGCAGCTACCTTTTTCCTACGGTTTGAACCCTGCGGCTTATAAAATGGTGCGGCTAGTTGGGTTTTTCTAGTTCTGTGTTCAATAATTTTCATTAAACCCAGGCAGACACTAAAATGGTGTGTTATTGTTTGTGCTGTAGCGCCATCTTTTGGAAAAGTTCTCTCACTGCAGGTGTTGCGGGTTGAAAATGTACTTCCTGTTTTAAACATTTCATCACTCCAAGCAACATTTGTAAATTCTACAATATAACTAAATCAATTCTTATTTACTAAACCGTCCCATGTGTGATGTCTGTATAAGTGGTTCCACGCATATTGGTATATGCTGTCGTAATGTAATCAAGCAAGTGTCGTTAGCATTAGCTAATATGCATACACATTTACGAGTGTATGTGTTATTATTAACTTACAATGGCATTATCTTAGTATTGTTTCAGTTTCACAAATTCCTCAGTAAATTCACCAAAATGTCCATGTTCTAATTGAATCCGTTTAGCTGATTGGAGAGCTAGCATCCACAGCTAGAGGGTCCATGACGATGACTTCTGTTTTGTTTGATCAGCCGTTTTACTGCCGTGTTAAAGACATCATTTGAAAACAATTAGGCTACAGATATGTAAATACATTTTTTTACAAATATTTGTGTAAATAACTAATTTCTTAACATACTGTATATAAATGTGGCCTATTGTCCAGTACGGTTAATATATGGAAAAATATTTTTTTCTTAAATAATTTAGTGGGTGCGGTTTATATACCAGTGCATTTTATAATTCGGTAAATACAGTACATCAGCAGATACAACATATATACATGTGATGCCACTGTTTTGTATCTAAAATAAAAAAATAAAAAAAATTGTGAAGTAGATAGTAATAACCACTGCTCAAGCCCCAGTCTGAGTAAAGTTACTTTTTTTCCTTTTCCGAATATAAAAATTACTTTCTTTGTCAATAATAAACTCCAAATATGTTTGATATCTGACAGGACATTTTTTTGAGTTTTTGTGAGAATTATTCTCTGGTCTGCTCCGCAGATTTATGTTCCTCTTGCAGTGCTGATCGCCTGCAGTACAACTCTGCACACCTTTCAAAACTTTCCATTTTCTCTGGAAAATCCTTTTTTTGTCCTTCTATACCGGTGTCTTCCCGGACCCGTTTTGTTTTTGTTTTGACAAACCTCGGTCCGCAACACTCAGTTTGTGGGCTCTTTAAAAGAAGCGCTGCGAGTTTCATGTTCCGTGATTAAATCAAATAACGCGACAGAGATGGATAGACAAGAAGACGACAGCATTGAGCCAAAAATCAAAACTTTGTGTAAATCTATTGAAAAATGTGAACCTTTTATAAGTTAAGAGCAGGCAGCAGCTTACACATTCTTATACTTTCTATTAAAGCGAGGAAAAACTTTAAAGGCCTACTGAAACCCACTACTACCGACCACGCAGTCTGATAGTTTATATATCAATGATGAAATATTAACAGTGCAAGACATGCCAATACGGCCGGTTTAGTTTAGTAAATTGCAATTTTAAATTTCCCGCGGAGTTTATTGTTGAAAACGTCGCGGAATGATAACGCATGCGCGTGACGTCACAGACTGTCAGGAATTATTAGCGCTGCAACACTCGCGGATAAAAGTCCTCTGCTTTAACCGCATAATTACACAGTATTTTGGACATCTGTGTTGCTGAATATTTTGCAATTTGTTCAATTAATAATGGAGAAGTCAAAGTAGAAAGATGGAGTTGGGAAGCTTTAGCCTTTGGCCACACAATCACACGGTGATTCCTTGTTTAAAATTCTCGGAGGTGAAACTTTAATATGGATCAGAGCGGTCAAGCGAACATGGATCCCGACCAAATGTCAACCAGCAGTTTTCGGTGAGAAAATTGTGGTAAAAAGTCGCCTCTTACCGGAGATCAGCTGAGCTTGCGTCGTCCATACAGCTGCCGTCGACTTCCCTCAGACACTGGCCTCAAGACACCCGTGGGCACCCCTCTCTGACTATCAGGTACTATTAAACTCACTAAAACACTAGCAACACAATAGAAAGATAAGGGATTTCCCAGAATTTCCCTAATAAATGTGTCTAAAAAAATCTGAATCCGTCCCAATGCAATCGCCTTTTTTTTTTTTAACTTGATTTTTTTTTCAAATTTCTAGTCCATCGCTATCAATATCCTCAAACACGAATCTTTCATCCTCGCTCAAATTAATGGGGAAATTGATGTTTTCTCGGTCCGAATAGCTCTTACTGCTGGTGGCTCCCATTAAAAACAATGTAAAATTGTGTGGACCCCTGCAACTCGTGATGTCACGCGCACATACTTCCGGTAAAGGCAGGGCTTTTCTCTTAGAGACCAAAAGTTGCAAACTTTATCGTCGATGTTCTCTACTAAATCCTTTCAGCAAAAATATGGCAATATCGCGAAATGATCAAGTATGACACATAGAATGGACCTGCTATTCCCGTTTAAATAAGAAAATCTCATTTCAGTAGGCCTTTAAAGTAAGAGGAAAAATTAAAATATTTCACTCAATATGGCAGCAATTTATAGATTATTATAACAAACGGAATCTCTTGAATGTATAATAATGGTAAATGGGTCATACTTGTATAGAGCTTTTAAAACCTTCAAGGTACTCAAAGCGTTTTGACACTATTTCCACATTGACCCATTCTCACACACATTCACACACTGATGGTGGGAGCTGCCATGCAAGGCCCTAACCACGACGCATCAGGAGCAAGGGTGAAGTGTCTTGCTCAAGGACACAACGGATGTGACGAGGTTGGTAGAAGGTGGGGATTGAACCAGGAACCCTCAGGTTGCTGGCATAGCCACTCTCCCAACTGCACCACGCCATTCCCAATAATTTGGTAAAGATCTAGTGACATTCTCCAAGTGGTATTATTTAAAAAAAAAAAAAAAAAAAGTTTCCCTCTTTGCAGCACGGTGAAAGAGGGGTTAGTGCGTCTGCCTCACAATACGAAAGTCCTGAGTAGTCCTGGGTTCAATCCCGGGCTCTGATCTTTCTGTGTGGAGTTTGCATGTTCTCCCCGTGACTGCGGGGGTTCCCTCCGGGTACTCCGGCTTCCTCCCACCTCCAAAAACATACACCTGGGGATAGGTTAATTGGCAACACTAAATTGGCCCTAGTGTGTGAATGTGAGTGTGAATGTTGTCTGTCTATCTGTGTTGGCCCTGCGATGAAGTGGAGACTTGTCCAAGGTGTACCCCGCCTTCCGCCCGATTGTAGCTGAGATAGGCACCAGCGCCCCCGCCACCCCAAAAGGGAATAAGCGGTAGAAAATGGATGGATGGATGTTTCCCTCTTTGGAATGGTATCTGGTTTTTCTTGTGTTTTTTATGTTTTGTCTTTAACTATGTATTATCATATAGCCTTTTGTGGTGATTTGATGTATCTGGAAAAGAAAAACCTCAATAAAAAAGTTTAAAAAAAATAAACTTATGTCAACCAGCTGGAGGCTGGAGCCTATTCCAGCTGCACTCGGGCGAAAGGCATTTGAAAAATACCACATTTTTGTAAATTTTTCCAGCAGATTTCCCATATTTTAATATACAAATGTTGATGCTGTTCTTACACACATGCAAAGAAGGTGTTTTTTGGGAAATCTGTTTTTGTGAAAATTGTTTGGCTCTAAATTAACCGCGATATTAACGCAGCAGGAAACATTTTGTTGCTACTGGGCTGACGTTTGCTGAATTTTTTTAATTTTTTTTTTAAACAAGTTAAAGCCTTGTCCAGCTGTTTACTGACATACACTAGTTACGTTTAGCTATTTCTTCCGCAATTTAATAAATCAATATTGTCTTTTATATTGGCTATCATGTATAAACACGTTATGGTCCCCCAAATACCTTGAAACGGGCCTGATCCCATGGTATACCTACAGTAAGTGTGTTGTGGTGTGACTTTAAGAAGTGCTGTGATGTGAAATCTTACCTGTGCTGTAATGTTGCCTCTCTGCCTTCTTACCCCATACTTGGCCGTGCCCTGTGCAGCAGAGCAGTCGAACGGGCTCGAGGCGGGGGAAGGCTGGGGGAGCTCCAACCTGGAAACAAACAACACGGCCACTGTGTCAACATGGGAAATAGAACCAAACGAAAAAGACCAAAAACTGCACGGCAGGAGGTGCAAATGGAGTCGACAAAATATTAGAGGAGTACAACCTGGAGGGCTAAGATTACTTTTAAAGTGAGGGACTTCCATAATACACACAGTCTGCGTCATGATACATTTAACCACCTGAGCCAATTGGTTCCAGAGTTTCTCAAAGCGTCATGCATGCTTTGGCACAAGAAACCATCTGCAGGCCAGAGGAGGGTAGAGGGAACATGCTTTATCAGTATCATGCTTCAAACCCCGCTTCCAAAAGCGTGCTCATTGGGGCATTCAGCTTTTTCCCGATACCAAAATTTTGGCATCTGGACCGATACCAAAATGTATTTCGATACTTTGATACTTTTCAAAATAAAGGGGACCACTAAAAATGGTCATAACTAGCTATATTTTAACAACAAACCTTATGATACATTAAACTTATAAATAACTATTCTAGAACACCAAAATAAAATGTCATTAAAAACAATAGTGAACACATTGACAACTTATCTTTTATTAGTAAGTAACGGATTAAAAAAGGTTTTATGTTATTGTTTGTGCTATGGAGCCATCTTTAGGACAAGTTTGTTCACTGCAGGTGCTGCAGTGATCCTCTTTTTAAAGATTTTAACTGGAAGTAGAAGTGCTGTTCCATATTTTAGCAATCCATAGTATTTCTACTCGTATGGATTCTTCATTCACCACTCTAAGCATCAACGTTTGCAAGTTTTACAATATAATTAAATTCTTATCTACTAAACCGTCCCATTATTAACTTAAAGTCGCATTCTTTTTGTAATGTTTCAGTTTTGTAAATTTACCAACACGTCACTGTGGACTTATTGAGTCTGTTTGGCTGATTGGAGAGCTGGCTTGCGTAGCTAGTGGGTCCATGACGATGACTTCTGTTTTTGTTTGATCAGCCGTTTTACTGCCGTGTTACAGGAACTGTTTGGGAACAATTAAGATATGTAAATAAACATTGATGTGTAAATAACTCATTTTACAACATGTATATCTGCCGCTACTACGTGGGGAAAAAAAAATCTTAAGAAATTTGGTGGTGCGGCTTATATACCGGTGCGCTCAATAGTCCGGAAAATACAGTGCTCAGTGTTTTTCACTGAAAAAAAAGAATTAAAAACAATGCAATAGATGATGTTTGAGGTCCAGCACTGCATTTTACCCACCATAATAAACATTTTAAACCCTTAAAAATGCAAGATTCAAACATTTGTGCAATCTGTTTGGTGTAATCTACCACACACACGACTACCAATTAAATAGGCCTTCTTAGGAGGGATAAAAAGAGCCTAAGAGGATGCTACGGCCTTATAGAATGTGGGCCTAACAGCACCATAAATAGCCTGCGGACCGCCGCTGGGACGAGCACGGCTTGAGCTGGAGTGTGAGCAGCAAATATCTCAACAACAGCATTCACGCAGGCACAAAGGTCGCATTGTGGATTACAGACACGGGGGCTTGACAGGTGCTGTCGAGGTTCTACTTCTTGCTAGGTTCTGTCCAAGTCTGACTATAAACCACATAGATTTTGTTTCAAGGAATCTTTAGAAACTATAGCTAAAACAAAAAAAAACAGGCTGTAGTTATTAAGTACATTCTGAGCTATACCAACAAGAAAAACAAAAGGGCTTTAAACCAATTGTCCAGTTAATCCTATTGGAGTATTGCCCAAAAACTTGTACAATTTGGAATCAGACTTTATTTTTGGGGGGAAAACTATGCCAAAACGCTGTTGGTAGGTTTGAGGTTGTGTTTTTGTGTTAACGTTTTACAGTAGCTAACTTCTTTTTTCACTTGCACAATTTAATAATGTTAAAAACATTAAAATGTGTCATTTGACGCCATATGAAGAAGGATATCTAGACGTTCACTAAAACCTTCCATGTGCTGTTGTTAAAAATATCATGATGGCAACAGTTTGACCCATGAAGTGAATATTTTAAAGGGACGTGACCTTATGCTGTGAACTGGCTTGTTTACATCACTTGTTTTAACTGACCAATAAACTGTGATAAGAGGTGCAGCCAGGCTGAACTAAAAACAAACTATTACATAAATACTCATGTAAGTATTTGCTCTGTAGTGTTGGTTTTTTTTTTTTGCTTTGTTTTTCAATAACACACGTGGTGCTGTGTTATCTTTTCTGTTCTATAATATTAATAGCATTTTATTATTTCCTAATGGTTCTTGTCTCTGTTTTATTACATAACAATATTTGGTTTGAGTGTAGTCCAGACAGGGGTAGACCGTTCATTTTTTCAATAGGCCACACATAACACAGATCTAGATTATACTTTTTTTTTTTTTTTTAAGATATATGTATATGTTATTTTATATACACACCAGTTTGTGGTTCACCTACTACCTTCTAGGTGTGTTGCAGATTAATAATTGTAAAGAGTTATTTGTTTTATCATTTTAATTGCGCTGCCAGCTAAAACAATTTTGCCTGCATGACCCACTATTGGCTGATAGTGAACAACCAGAGCACTTTGTTCCATCTGTTCCATCTGATTGGATAGCGACCAATGCATCAGTTTCTTCTGTGAGTGTGAGCTGTTTTGTTTTGGGGGAAATTTTGGTCCAAGACTTAAATGATTTCCTACGATCTCGACCCAAGGTTCTGCACCTGATATTGAACCCAAGCGCCAAAAAGAGAGGGTGAACTGTCACGCAAAGGGTAGAACTAATATAGGAACTATCTTAGGCCAGCATGGTTGCCATTAGCCTACGTTTGCGTTATTGAATATATCAACTTTTTTCCACGGAGGGCCACAGACTGACAAATCAAAGTATACAGGGGCCATTTTGGTGGTTTCCAACTTTAAAACCGGTACAACATATAGAATTATTTCAAGGAACTACAACCTTTCGGACATGTTGAACTGTGAACTGTAAACTATTCTCATGTCAATTTGTAAGCATTTCAACGTAAACTACCACAACTACTAAATACAATATTCGTATAACTAGGGCTGAGCGATAAAACAATATCAATATATATTGCCATAGACACGTAGACCATAATCAATAAAAAATGCGTTCGATAAAACGTCCGACATATTTTTCTTCAGGTTGGTTGCATGAACAAAGGCACTCACTTTGGTAACCGAGCAATGCAGTAAGTAATCACTGATTTGTGGTAGTGACACGCTAACAGCCAATCAAGTAACAGTATCAACTATCCTGTTGGGTTGCACAATCTTGTTGTCTCGCAGTTGGTTTGTTGTATGGGGTGAGAAGAGAAAGTCAAACTGAAGAAATTGTGGATAAAACAGGGAAAGTCACCTGGACAGTATGGCATTTCTTGGCACTCTTTTAAAACGGACCGTAGTCAGACCAAGGCGCTAAGCCTAGTGAAAATAGTTCTCAGGTTTTCTCTATGTTTACATTTTCACTATTTCCTACACTTTATTAAATATTTCTTAAATATTCATTGTTTTTGCACCCTCAACGTAATAGCTTATTGTTAAGTGTTCAATGTGATTTTGTTTACATTGCGTGTTTGTCATGCTGGTGTTGACATTTCCCTTCCTTTCTGCCTCCATAGCAGAGGGGATTACAATCAGAGGAAGGCTACAATTGAAATAAAAATGTGGACTTTTGTTCTGGTCCTTATTTTTGATAGGTCATAAAAATATAAACAAAAATATGTATATATTTTTTCACCAAGTACCACTTCAAAAAACAGTTGGCTCTCAAGAGTACCACAATAATAAATAGGTAGGTAGGTATGTAGATAGATAGATAGATAGATAGATAGATAGATAGATAGATAGATAGATAGATAGTAGGGCTGCGAATCCTTGGGTGTCCCACAATTCGATTCAATATCGATTCTTGGGGTCGCGATTCAATTATATATCGCTTTTTTCCGATTTAACGCGATTCTCGATTCAAAAACGATATTTGTCCGATTCAAAATTAATCTGTATTCATTCAATACATAGGATTTCAGCCAGATCTACCCCAGTCTGCTGACATGCTAGCAGAGTAGTAGATTTTTTTTTAAAAGCTTTTATAATTGTAAAGGACAATGTTTTATCAACTGATTGCAGTAATGTAAATTTGTTTTAACTATTAAACGAACCAAAAATACGACTTATTTTATCTTTGTGAAAACATTGGACACAGTGTGTTGTCAAGCTTATGAAATGCGATGCATGTGTAAGCCACTGTGACACTATTGTTTTTTTGTTTTTTTATAAATGTCTAATGATAATGTCAATGAGGGATTTTTAATCACTGCTATGCTGAAATCATAACTAATATTGATACTGTTGTTGATAATATTAATTTTTGTTTCACTACTTTTGGTTTGTTCTGTGTCGTGTTTGTGTCTCCTCTCAATTGCTCTGTTTATTGCAGTTCCGAGTGTTGCTGGGTCAGGTTTGGTTTTGAAATTGATTGCATTGTTATGGTCATGCATGTATATTGTTTTGTTGGATTTTTTAAAAACAAAAACAAAACAAAAAATAAAAAACAATTAAAAAAAAAGAGAATCGATTCTGAATCGCACAACGTGAGAATCGCGATTCGTATTCGAATCGATTTTTTCCCACACCCCTAATAGATAGATAGATAGATAGAACTTTGATTCCTTCAGGAGAGTTCCCTGAGGAAAATTAAAAATGACCAACATTTAAATAAGTATATTTGATACTTTGGCCACTGTAACATTACACCCAAAATTGAACAGTAACACTGTGTCAAACTATTTCATTAAGTGATACAACTAGATGGAGCCCACGTACCACAGTTTTAGAATTTGTGATCTATATCGACCGATTTAAAACACTTATCGTAAAACAGTTTTCAGCCATATCGCCCAGCCGTACCTATAATGTGTATTTAGCTTTTTTGTAAGTATATACCATAATTAAAAAAAATGTGATGTCTTATCAAGTAGATTGCTGACCTGTGACACTATGTTTCACTTGACGGAGCAGTCTCCATTAGAGGTAACAATTGGAATAATGTTGATAGTTCAGGACTTACGATAATTGAAAATAGCATTGCAAATCCTTTTGACGGCTAATAGTTTAAGAAAATCAATGGGAAATGTCAAACATAAAGCAGCACAACGGGCTGTAGTTTGCCCACCAATGGGCTAAGGGGCTACTTGCACGAGATCACTTGGGACACTCAAACTTTTCATGCGCAGGCTCGTTCAATAGCAACACAAATCCACGAGGCGCAGCTCAAGTGAGTGTTGGCGACCAGACAAAAAGTTACGTCAGCCGCGTGGCGCGAAGGCGGGCGTTTTAAATAGAACGGAATTTCTCATTATCAACAAATACTTGCCACTGAGACGGCGCTCGCTCAAAGGTCATCTCTATGTATGGTGTGACACGCGGGCTGTAAGTGTACCGACAGAAAGGAGGTGCACGCGAGGGGCGCCGTAGCGGTGCACGTCCACTCTCAAGCGACCTGTCACACAAACGTGCCTGTCAAATTCTTTAGAACTGCAGCCTGCTTGAACTTGAAAAGGCTAAAAAGCGTGTATTTGATACCTCAACTATTTACAGGAGCTTACCATGTTGGTTTGATAACCCTAAATCAAAGAGGAATAGCACCTAAATAATCCTTATAATGAACATTATTTATGCAGTGTTTCTTAACCATTGTTTGTCCGCCAAAAAATATCGGTTTCTTGCCTGTGGTCCGCAGTGGCACCGTATTTTTCGGACCACAGGGCCAAGGCGCATAGCTGATGAGTGGTCCTATTTTCATACAAAAGGCGCACCGGATTATAAGGCGCATAAAGCAGTTATATTATGATTTTTTTCTACATTTAAAACACTGCCTTGTGGTCTACATAACATGTAAAGATGGTTCAAATGTTTCATTGATTATGTTTTACAGACCATCTTCAAGTCACTTTCTAACAGTTGTTTCAGGATGCGCCGTTTTGTGGGCGGTCTTATTTACGTGGCTCCACTTTGACAGCGTCTTCTTCCCGTCATCTTTGTTGTAGCGGTGTAGCGTGCAAGAACAGGTGTCAAAGAAGTGTCAAAAGTTGGAGCTAACCGTTTTATATGAGATTCAGACTTTACTTAACTCAATAACAGAGCAGCATCTCCTCCTTCGTGGCTCACTAGTTCAACAACAACGCTGGAAATGTCTCCCGTGAAAACCGTCCGGAACTCTCTAATAACTTAAGTTCCGTGGGTGAATTATGTAAACTCACTACACCGGTAGTTTTTAACACTTCCATAGCGAGTCTACTGACGGGTATAAATTAGAACTTTACGCCACTTTATATTAGAAATGGCAACAGCGGAGGATGAATGCCCCATAACAAAGAGACAGACTACAATGGTGGAGCCACGCAAATTTTCAGGACTTATGCAGATCCCAAATACACATCAGCAGGTACCGGAAGGTCAGAAAAGTTGTTTTTTCATAATATTCCAAAACAAAACGCCAGATCATATGAATGCTAATAGGTTGGTAATACTTTGACAATCCATTAACCTGTACGGCTTTGTAGCTTACCAAAGTTGTACTTAAACATTTTGACAGATTTTAAAGTGCCTTGTGTAATGTTCTATATTCTCAATTGAACATTTAAAGTTTTGGTGTTGTTTACTGGTGTCACCTTGCAGTCTCCACGTATCTCTTGTGTGCCATCTATTGGTCACACATCATGAAACAATGTACCAAATAAAATAGCTTTGAGGTCGGTAAGCACAACCAGAATTATTCTGTACATTAGGCGCACTGGGTTATAAGGTTTTTTGAGAAGAATTAAGTATTATAAGTGTGCCTTACAGTCTGAAAAATACGGTACTCAATTGTAATACACTTTTCCACCACTTGTGGCAGTAATGACAACATAAAACAGAAGAAGTCTGGAGCTAAAGTCATTGAAAAGTTTCTTAAGCGCCAAAATTATGGTGAAAGTAGTGAAGCTGTATTTTCATTTGTCCTTAATTTTATTGACAGTTTATGTAAGTAATATTAATATTCTAACTTTGTATTTATTAATTACAATATATTTATTTTAGCACTGTAAGTATGTACATTTTTCAATCATATTTTTTTCAGAATATATTATTTTATAATCAGTCAGACCTAAGTCTTGATGATAATCTTTGTGATTTACACATGTTTTAATATCATTCGACAATGTGTATCCTAGTAAGTAGGTTGCATAAGTATTGAATACAATCAAAATTAAGGCTAAGGTGACTAATTCACTGGTAATATTTGAGTGGGCCCTGGGTCCCCCTGGAGTGGAAAAGTTGGGCCCCGAGGGGAAAAAAGTTAAGAATCCCCTGTTTAATACTTTGTAAATAATCAATACTGTACATCCAACTAGGGCTCAGTAGCATGGACAATTTTCCTTGAAATCAAACCATGGAGGCATTGCAGAGATATTCATAAAACAATCTCGCCTTTCTTCATACTTCCTCCAAATGATCTGTTTAAAATTCGCGCAAATGTTGACGTTATTCCCACTGCTGACGACAGTGGATTATCCATATACGTTAGAAATCTAACCGAAGTTCTTTGCGCAAGTCCGCCATTGTAGTCCAAAGTTGTAGTCAGTAAGCTCATTATTTTACTCTATCCTCTTGTTGCAGGGCAGACAGTCTCATACATGCACATGCAACCTCCGCTATTGCCATTTGTAATACAGAGTAGCATACAGTACGAACCTATATCTGTCAGTAGACTTGCTATGTAAGCGCTAAAAACTACAACATGGCTGACAGGGAGACAAGAGGCATGTAAATAAGGCTGCCCACAAAACGGCACATCATAAAGAGACCGTCAGAAAGCAGCCTGAAAACAATATGTGAAACAGATTCTATGTAAATGTTAAATGAAGAACCACCATATTATGTTCACCATAAGGAAGTGTTTTTATTGTAAAAAATAAAAACAAAACAGCAACCTAAAATTAAGGGACTTACCGGACTGTGATAATGGCATACCATTACACATCTACATACTAAACATTGTTAAAAGCTCAGAGGAACATTTTCGGTTTGCATGTCTCTTTTTATCAGAGAAAGCCATCACTCATCTGTATTTATACCAAAACATTTCCAATTCATTCCCCGTTATGCCTGAGCCGATAAATTTAGCTGGACGATATATTGACCTGCAAATCATTGTCGATAAACCTTATTATTGCCTTTATTATTTTGACCAAATTACCAATTGATGAAATAATAATACAGAATATTAATGCAATCGATCGATCCGTTGTGGTGAAGAAGGAGCTGAGCCGGAAGGCAAAGCTCTCAATTTACCGGTCGATCTACGTTCCCATCCTCACCTATGGTCATGAGCTTTGGGTCATGACCGAAAGGATAAGATCACGGGTACAATCGGCCGAAATGAGTTTCCTCCGCCGGGTGGCGGGGCTCTCCCTTAGAGATAGGGTGAGAAGCTCTGCCATCCGAGAGGAGCTCAACGTAAATCCGCTGCTCCTCCACATCGAGAGGAGCCAGATGAGGTGGTTCGGGCATCTGGTCAGGATGCCACCCGAACGCCTCCCTAGGGAGGTGTTTAGGGCACGTCCAGCTGGTAGGAGGCCACGGGGAAGACCCAGGACACGTTGGGAAGACTATGTCTCCCGGCTGGCCTGGGAACGCCTCGGGATCCCCCGGGAAGAGCTGGACGAAGTGGCTGGAGAGAGGGAAGTCTGGGCTTCCCTGCTTAGGCTGCTGCCCCCGCGACCCGACCTCGGATAAGCGGAAGATGATGGATGGATGGATGGATGGATAATACAAGTGAACCCTTCCAAATGCAATACATTTGTATTTCTAATATATTTTAACATTGTAATTGAAATGCAAACTATTAAACACCAAGTTAAAAAAAGAAATGCTACAAAAAAATATACTCTGTAAGCAAAATCTTGCACTTAAATAAAAAACACAACCAAAAGGAATAATGTATGTTCCGTCTCTGTTAGGGATGGAGGGTGACCCTCAAATATACACATCCAAATCAATAACTAAAATGTCTAAATGAAGTTATTTTGACCAAAATGATCACTGTTATCATTATTATTGTGGCATTGTATATTATGCTCAAGAAGTAAATATACACACCCTAAAATATTTTACCCAAGTTGTATTTTTTCTAACAACTATAATAAATACCCAACAGATAGTCCAGGGTGTACCCCGCCTTCCGCTCGAATGCAGCTGAGATAGGCTACAGTATTCCCCGTCACCCCAAAAGGTAGAAAATGGATGGATAATAAATATCCAAACAATATACTTTATCTGCAGAACAAAAATCCAATTTTGTTCTGGCTCCATGAGAGCCATATTATTTGTATTTCTGTGTTTACATGTTTTTATTTTTTTCCATTTTAATTTGTTAACGTTTTAGAATGTCTTTTTTATTTTTTGTTTTAATTGCGTGATCAGTTATTTTTCCTCCGGTTTAAGTGATGATGCGAGTTCGCTTCCTGTTGAACGGAGTCCATGTCCATCTATTTCAACTTGACACTGTGGAGTTTATATTGATTACTTTGTGCAAAACAGAAAAGCCTTTGCGTTTAATATGAATATGGTAGCTCAGTTGTTTAGAGGGTTATGTGCCTGTACAGGTTTAGATTTGGGAATGACGTTTCTTAAAACGTTAATGTATCTTGTTTACATGTTAGCATTTAAGCTAGCGCGCAAGCTAACGCAAGTTCTAGTAATTTGTCTGTATAATTTTATCCAAGGGGCTTCACGGTGGAAGAGGGGTTAGTGCGCCTGCCTCACAACACGAAGGTTCAGAGTAGCCCTGGGTTCAATCCCGAGCTCGGGATCTTTCTGTGTAGAGTTTGCATGTTCTCCCCGTGACTGCGTGGGTTCCCTCCGGGTACTCCGGCTTTCTCCCACCTCCAAAAACATGCACCTGGGGATAGGTTGATTGGCAACACTAAATTGGCCCTAGTTTTTGAATGTGAATGTGAATGGTGTCTGTCTATCTGTGTTGGCCCTGCGATGAGTTGGCGACTTGTCCAGGGTGTACACCGCCTTCCGCCCGATTGTAGCTGAGGTAAGCCCCAGCGCCCCCCGCGACCCCAAAGGAAATAAGCGGTAGAAAATGGATGGATGGTATTTTATCCAAGTGTTGTTATCAATCACAATTTTTCAAATAATTTTAAATTGATATGGTTACCATCACTACTGTACCGTTTATTTGTTCTACAAATAAACGGTACTACAAATAAACGGTACTGAGATTATTGTGCTAAAACTCTATATTTGCGCAGCTGCTGAAACCAATGCAAATGAGTAATCACCCTTGATATCTGCATAAACACATACTGTACATAAGCCGATTATCAAGGTCGGAAAACGTACTGACTTCATTTTAATTTATCGTCCGGTTATTTGACTTTTGACAAATATTGCAGATTTATGTTTCAGGTACTAAAGCTGTCTCTACAGTTGTTTGTGGTGTTTTTTTTTTTTTTAGGAAACACTATAACTGATTCTGTAAAATATGTGTAATGTTTGAAATAAGTTGAATACAACAGCACAAGACAATATGTTTGAATTTAGAATTTCAGTCACGATTCATGTTCAAAACAAACAATATATATACACCATGTGTCAAGCAATTACGACTTTGTTAGAAACAAGTCCACTGCCTTCAGTAAATGGAAAGCCATTTGGGAACAAGTCTGATGGGTTTCTGAGCAAACACACCAGTAGTGGAATATCCGGCCCGGTATCTGCTTATTAACTTGAGGCTGCTAAACAAGTCCCATCCTCCGGGAGTAACGACAGGAAGGAGGGAGCCTCAAAGGGAGGAGGGGAGACAGTGCTGCAAACGGTGGCTAAGACCTTAAAAGAGCAATGGGGGAAAAATTATTTAGTCGTCGGCGGAAAAGAAAGCTCTTTGATGCAAGAGTGAAGTGAGCCTTGCCTATCTGGCAGGAAGTCCTTCCAGGATGCACAGACTTGTTGTGCTTGTCAATTTGTTGGGCGGGACTCTCAAGTTCAACTGTGTACTCACGAGCTTTCATGTGGGGGCTGGGTGGTACGCCGGGCCCCAAATATATACAAATTATTGCCAAACTCTCTGATGAGTGACTAGGACATGTTTCACATAGTTTGCAAGTGTTTTAAGAACATCTCAAACAAAAGCTATCTTCCTGCTACAGCGACTCTTAAGACAAGGGTTGTACGGTATACCGGTAATAATAAAGCACCCAGTTACTAATTAATTTTCAAAATAGTACCATACTGCCTTTGAAAAATACCAGTACTTTTTTACACAAGGCACATGTTGCCAGTCAACACACACAAAGACCAAATAAAAGCGGAAACAGTGTGGAGAGAAAGAGGGAGAACGGAAGTATTTTGGCTTTAAAACTAACAAAAAAGGTGAAGCTATAAACACTGGAGCGTTGTTTTGAAAGCGGTGGTTTAAAACATAGCCAGCTAGTAGCTAGCTAGTTACTAAACTTTTTCCACAGTGTATTAGCTACTTCTAAATCCCTATTTAAGACAAATAAACTGTGTTTCTTACAAATATCCTTCCTGCAGGAGCTAAACATGCTTCAGTACACACCGTAGGAGAATACAATGGCTAACCGCTAACAGCAAGCTAGTGCTCCTGAATTTAAACAAATGGATGGATCTAAAAAGGACGGTAATGATACCAAGTACAAAAGGCGTAAATTGTCGATACTACAATGATTACATCAATATGTTTACTAACACAAAATCTTTCAAACTTAAAATATGACCAATGTATGACCCTGTAACAACTTGGTATTGGATCAATACCCAAATTTGTAGTACCAATCAAAATGTATGTAAATAACAGAATAATAAGTGCTTATCACATTTTAACAGAAGTGTAGATAGACCATGTTGAAACAGAAAGTAACCAGATATCAACAGTAAATGAACAAGTAGATTAATAATCCATCTTTTACCGCTTGTCCCTCATATTTTGGACAACATTTGCAAAAGGATCAAAATACATTTTGGTACCGGGAGAATCCTCATTGAGACTAAAACAGTTTCTCAACAAAGGCTCTGAATGGTTTCCAGAGACATGGCTAGTCAGTCGCATGGAGAACTTCTTTTGGAGACTTGTTGCATCAACTGTCAATACCTTCAGCTAAATCTGGACTGTGGTAGTCATATCCTGTTTTTCCAAGAGCTGAGGGCTGACTCGGGGCTTTCCTTGCCATCAACAGACTTTCGATTGCACGAAAAAATGGATCCAGACTTTTCATCGCCACGGCGGAAAGAAAAGCTTCAATACACCTCGTGAAACTATTTCCACTTGGGTTTGTGCAATGGTGAGAGAAGTATCCATTAGCTGGAGCCTGCACAGAGTCTGTGCAATCCCTGATTAAGTTAAGTGTATAACAGCACCCAAAAAATCACCAGGCATTTTAATAAAGTACAACCTTGCTAAGCTACTGAGTGTTTGAGTGCTTGACTTGCCGCCATCAGGGGTCACATGGCAGACGTAGCATGGCTAAAAACTTCACTTCTAACGTCAACTAGTTTAACATTCCCTTTTACTAATCCAGTGTACGAGACTAAATGATCCGCAGCTCACACGTGAGGTGGCCATTACTATGGAATGAAATTACTGCTAAATCTCCACAAACACTCAAAAATCATCTTCAAGCCGCTTTCTGACAGTGGCTTTCGGATGCGCAGTTTTGTGGGCGGTCACATTTGCGTGGCTCACCTTTGGCAGCGTCTTCTCCCTGTCATCTTTTTTGTAGCAGTATAGCGGGCAAGGACGGGAGTGGAAGAAGTGTCTAAAGACTGTTTTAATAACATTTACACTTTACTTAAATCAATAACAGGGCAGCATCTCCTCATCCGGAAACAACCACACTGGAAATGAGTCACGTGAAAAAATGTGTAACCGGAACTCTCATAATTAAAGTTCCTTGGGTGATTATTATAAACTCACTACACCGGTATGTTTTAGCGCTTTCATGGCGAGTTTACTGACAGATATAAGTAAGGACTTTACACAACTTTATATTAGAAATGGCAACCGCGGAGGATGAATGTCTCATAAAAAGAAGATAGAGAAAAAGAAGAAGCTTATCAACTACGGCGTCGACGCGTGCAATTTTTCAGGATTTACGCAGATCCCAAATACAGACCAGCAGGTACCAAAAGGTAGGAAAAGTCGCTTTTGCATAATATTGCGAAACAAAACGCCAGATAATGTGACTTACCTTTTACACACACCATAATAATACTAATATGTTTAATGCGCCGACAATCCTTCAAGTCGTACTATAACATTTTAATAGATTTTTGAGCGCCGTGTGTAATGTTCTATATTTTCAATGGAACATTTAAAATGTTTGTGTTGTTTACATGAGACCCATCATAGTGCAGCCTACACTTATCTTATGTTTAGTCACACTTATCATTACACCATGTACCAAAATAAAATAGGTTCGAGGTGGGTGAGCTCAACCAAATGTATTCCTTACATTAGCCGCACAGGGTTATAAGGTGCACTGTCGAGTTTTGAGTAAAAAAATAAGGATTTTAAGTGCGCCTTACAGTCCGGAAAATACGGTATATTGATGCAGTTTTACTTTTTTTTTTCGTTTCACTAAATAAGCGACTATCACTAGCAGCTTAAAAAAAAAAGAACAATTAAAACCTATATGAACAGTTCAAGTCTGGTTTCCGCCTCCTGCACAGCACTGGTAAAAATCACAAATTATCTCCTCCTGGCAGCGGATTCTGGTATTCTCACTATCCTAATCCTCTTAGATCTCACTGCAGCCTTTCACACCATTTCACACACTGTCCTCCTCCATAGATTGCACAGTATTGGCATCACTAACACACCCCTTCACTGGTTCAGATCATAGCTCTCCGACCGCACTCAGTTTGTTCAACTCCGTTCGTTCAAATCCCCTCCGTCTCCCGTTTCATCTGGTGTCCCCCAGGGCTCTGTTCTTGGTCCCTTGCTTTTTATCATTTACATTTTTCCCCTTGGCAATATTTTCCATAAATTAAAAAATACATTTTCCCTGTTATGCGGATGACACCTCGCTATACATTTCAACCAAACCAAGTGCTTCTCCTCCTTTCTTCCTTACAGACTGCCACAGTAAACTCAAGCAGTGGTTCTCATCCAATTTTCTTCAACTTAATAGTAATAAAACCGAAATCTTACTTGTCGGTACAAAAAACATTCTTGCCAAAACCAACAGCTTGTCCGTTACTCTCTGCAATTTCTCTGTCTCACCATCTTCCCAAGTCAAGAGTCTGGATGTCATCCTCCACAGCACACTCTCCTTTCAAGCCCACATAAACAACATTACCCGGTCTGCTTACTTTCATCTACGAAACATTAATCGACTTCTCCCATCCCTTAACCCACATACTGCTGCCATACTAGTCCATAGCCTGGACTAGTATTATATAGTACAGGGGTCGGCAAGCTTTACCACTTAAAGAGCCATTTTGACCCGTTTCACAAAATAAAGAAAATAATGTGGGCCACAAGACTATTGAAATTTATAATGAAATAACACTGCATACAGAGTTTTTTTTTTGCTTTGTGCTATGTATAAACCAGGGGTCTCAGACACGCGGCCCGCAATTAAATATGAAGATTTGATGTTAGTGCAGCCAGTGAGTTTTGTATCAATGCTGCTTATTAGCTTCACGCGAACAATTCCTCCTGACTTGACCGGAAGACTAGCGGGTTACAGAGTGACTATTCCCTCGGATGTCTGCTGAGTAAACCCATTCAACGAAAGTAAGGGCGTGCTACGATGGCACTGTCTTTAGTGCCCTCCACAAACTGTACAAACAGCTTACCAGTCAGTTCACGTTTGTATGTAGCTTCTGCAAGGCATTCTTGTTCAACAGCCATACAGGTCACACTGAGGGTGCCAGTTTAAACAACTTTAACACTGTTACAAATACGCACCACACTGTGAACCCACACCAAACAAGAATGACAAACACTTTTCGGAAGACATCTGCACTGTAGCACAACACAAACACAACATAACAAATACCCAGAATCCCATGCAACCCTGACTCTTCCTGGCTCCATTATAAACCCCGCTAGCACCAACTGACCCCTGATATACAGTAGTTTTATACTACTGCAACTCTTGCCTGTTTGGTCTCCCTCACAAGTCTCTTCACAAACTTCAGCTTCTCCAGAACTCTGCAGCCCGGATAATCACCAGAACCCCTTCAATTCACCACATCACCCCTGTTCTGCAGCGACATCGCTGTCTACCAATCAAACATCGTATCCACTTTAAAAATAATTCTCCTCACTTTCAAAGCCATCCATAACCTCTCTCCGTCATATCTCTCTGACCTGCTCCATGTCGCCACGCCCTCACGTTCTCTAAGATCTTCCTCATCCATCCATCTCACTGTCCAGTTATTTAAACTGTCCACCATGGGTGCCCGAGCTTTCAGCCGCTCTGCCCCACATCTTTGGAACTCTCTACCACCAGACCTTTGTAACTTACACTCAATATCCCTCTTCAAATCAAGACTCAAAACACACCTATTCTTGACTGCTTATTCACTGTAATCACCTTATCTTATCTATCTTTGTTGTTGTCGTTTTTATCCAATTTAATTTTATTGTTTTAATTTTGAACGGTGTCTTTGAGTGCCCAGAAAGGCGCCTTAAAAGTAAAATTTATTATTAGTATTAATTCATTTGGAATAATAAACAGTTCAATTAACAGACCAGCTAACCATTTTCAAGATCCTGTGTTGACGAGGTTACTGAGTCAGTGTTTCATAGCAGACCAACAGAAAATGAGTAAATCTTTGGAGCTAAAAATAATTTGCGCAGATTTCGGTGTCAGAGTCACTTGTTACTCTACATAATTGAAAGGATGTCACCAGAATTAGCAGCACAATTGTAAGTCTCCTGGCCTCCCCATTGGCTTGTGCTACAACGACTGACCTTAAAACACGAGCGAGGCGACTGAGGACGAGGTATTCCAGATAGGACACTCGCAATAAGAGATTTCATTTGAAATAATAATCAATTTTAAGTACGCTTATTCCAGCTCAGGAAGATTATTTATTACTCAGCGATGTTTGTCTCTGCCTTCCTGGAAGCAGACATTATCCTGAGTGTCTGGACACACGGTGATGAATAGTTTATTAGGGGACATGCATTAGGTGAGATGAATGGAGGGGGAAAAAGAGAATGGGCATGAGGAAACGTCCTTCATGCTATTAAAAAAGACAGATGTTTAGTATAATAGAGTTTTTATGCAACTGCCCTTGAGCTGCCCAGGATGACGACAGCTCTCGGAAAAATAAAAAGAGCAGAAAGTTTCCCGGGCGACGCCGATACTTCTGTGTGTTGCATATCATCTAGCGGGGAATACCAACGTGGAGTGTCAGTTTTAACACTGGCGCTCTGAAATAGAATCAGTACTGATCACATATGCGCCTTCGGGTAAGACGACGCTGCACACGAGCGCCTAAGTGGATCTTTAAAAAGCTTGACACACACAAATACCTCTGGCGGACAAGCAAAAGCACTGAGTTGACATTGATCGTTTGTTATCCAATGTAGTTTGCATTACGGGGCGTACATGTGCAATAACAGGGCTACTCGAGCAGTGGCCCATGGGCTAAATCATTTTCTAAAAAGGGAAAAACTGAAGCCATATCAATATGTATCACGATAGACACGCAGTCGGTATCAATAAAAATTGCGTCCGATTTTTTTATTGGTTCCTTCTATGTCGGAAGAAAGGGGAGGTTGCGAAGGTTGCATGGACAAAGACACTCGCTCTCCGGTAACCCAGCAACGCAGGAAGTGATCACTGATCAGTAGGAGTGACTCGCTGACAGCCAATCAGGTAATAGTGTCAACTATCAAGTTCGGTTGCGTTGTCTTGTTGTCTGGCGGTTGATTCTTTGCATGAAGTGAGAAGAGAAAGTCAAATTGGGGAAATTGGGGATAAAACAGGTAAAGTCACCTGGACAGTATGGCACTTTTTCGGGATTTAAAAAAAAAAAAAATAGGGACCGTAGTCAGACTAATGTGGTCTGTAAATGATGCAAGGCGCTCGTACCCGCCTAGACTGGTAATACCAAACCAATGTAAGTAGTAGCTGTAAGTTCCTGGCACTAAACCTGCAGAAAATTGTTATTCTCAGGTCTATCTATGGCTACACTCATACTGCAAGTTCGGATGTCTAATTCAGATTTTTCTGTTAAATCCCGTCTTTTAGGTGGTCGTTAAGATTTAAAAAAAATAATAATAATAATCTAATGTGAATGCAGTCTGACGTGACATGGCACACATTGCAGTGTTCACGAAAGTAAATATGGCTTCAACTCGAGTCGGTCTCATTACTGGCACATTTGTGACCATTTCAAGGATTTTGTGCAATCTTTGACAACATTTGCACTTTAGGCCAAAGTGGCCCAAATCAGATTTTTGGAGATCTGCTTTTTGTGCGGCTGACTGTTTACACTTCGAGTAAAATGTGATTTAAATCAGACCCGAGTGTAAACACGCACAGGCCCCAACGTGGCCTTGACATCACTTGCATGCGCACTTCAATGAGTGGAAACAAAGGAAGTTGACCGGGAGGAAGTCGCTACTACCACAAAATGAAATAAAAGTCTCAACAACTTAAGAATGTATGTTTTTTTTACGTGAAAATATATGAAAGTAATATAATGTATGACGGAATGTATATAGTGTAATATGTTTGGGAGGGTTGTTATCTTTTTATAACTGTTAAGTAGAGGAGACACGGGCATCAGCGTGGATCTACGGGAACTT
This sequence comes from Nerophis ophidion, assembly GCF_033978795.1. NCBI lineage: Eukaryota > Metazoa > Chordata > Actinopteri > Syngnathiformes > Syngnathidae > Nerophis > Nerophis ophidion. The sequence continues at coordinate 57,448,024 of NC_084619.1, read as the reverse complement.
TATTTGTCAACTCACATGTAAGCAATTGCGCCACAGCGTCAATTTCGGTCTTTCAACAATCGCTGTTTCTTCGGAATCACAATATATATTCATATATTACATATAGCCTAATATTTGCGCACTACTAGCAAGTGATGCACCAAAAATGTGGTCGTCTTAAATAAAAAAACTTCCTCACAATGGATTGCCAAAACGAGTCATCTAATCATACTTATAATATGACGATTACTAAGTCTTCCTATGACTCAAATCAGTTCATTTTTTATGAAAAAACATTCCAGATGTGAAAAGTGTGTTCCAATAAAATATCCTGCGTGAGTTAACTTGACTTTAAAATAGTGCCGTCAAAAATCACATTAATCCAGTGCTTCTTATTTTCTGTTACGCCCCCACCAAGGAAGGAGGAAACATTTTGTGACCCCCTACTATCTATAAAGAGTGTCATTTGTCTATTAAATTGTTAAGTAACATTAAAGAAAAAAAAAAAAACAAGTGTTTTGGCTCTTGATTTTTACGGAATATTTTGCTTCCATGTCTGCTTGAAGATTGTGTCTTTGGGCGACCAGTCGGAGACAGGAGTGGTGGAAGGTTCTTCTTAAAATATATATTTTTTAAAGTTAACAATAGTCGGCCCTGCGATGAAGTGGCGACTTGTCCAGGGTGTAAACCCGCCTTCCGCCCATTTGTAGTTAAGATAGGCTCCAGCGCCCCCCACGATCCCGAAGGGAATAAGCGGTAGACAAATGGATGGATGGATAAATGATAGTCACACGCACACGAGGTGTGGTGAAATTATCCTTTGCATTCGACCCATCCCCATGTTCATCCCGTGGGAGCTGAGGGCAGCAGTGAGCACCAGCGGTGGCCGCCGGTCGGGAATCATTTGATGCTGAGTGCCAAGCAGGGAGGCAATGGGTCCCATTGTTATAGTCTTTGGTATGACGCGCACGACCTTCCAGTCTCAGGGCGGACACTCTAACCACAAGGTCGGTGAGCAGGTTTTCACCTGTTTTGTGCTCCGTTGTCAACTAGTTATTTTGTAACCGTCTATTTTGGTGAGTAATTACGACGCTAATTGCTTTTTGACGACGTTCTGGTCGGATGAATGTGACATTGAGGACGCATCGCATGTATGCCCGATTTATTTCCACATGCGAAAGAGGCCTGGGTCGGACATTAACATTTTTTGGAACTGCATTCCTTACACAGACATGAAAATTGACTTGATAAAGCTCGCACATGGCCAAAAAAATCGGAATTGACCTGCAGTGTGAACAAGCGCTGTTTACATTTTCACTCTTGCACTATTTTTTTACTTTTTATGAAGCATTTATTACATACTCCTTATTTTTGCACCTTACTTTTAAGAGCTCATTAAATAGTGTTTAATATGATTTAACAATTTTGTTTATCAACCTTTAGCTTATTGGATAATTGTCGTCAACCTGAGAAGTACGACTTTCAATTTGATACCCATGATTTGTTGTTACATAATAACCAGCTTTACAGACCCTATAATTGCTTGAAGAGGGAATTCAGCTCTGCGACAGAATCGACAGTCCCGAGGGAGTCCTGTAGGAGCAGCACGTCTCGAGCCGTCAAAACCTGATTAACCAGAACCAAAGACATGTTGGACTTGTAATCAACTCGTTGAGCATGTTGACAACAAGCGAAACACACAAATAAAGAGCGAATGGTCTAAGGCTGTAACCATTAATCAACACTGTCAACAAATGTCGACAATAAACTTTGTCGCCGACATTACGTCGGATGTTTTGAGGGAGGATGCGGTCTCAACCTCGGTGAGAGAGTTAGGTTCGACCTTGTTAGCTAGACAGCCAACACGAGTGAGACAAAGTTGTGTGAAAAATAAATGTTACTACTATTTTAGCTAAAGTCAACCAGCTGAACTTTGTTTACATCAATTAAACTAAGTTTTAAAGCAGCGTCAATTTGCAATGGCGAAAAAAAAAGGACTTTAACAAACACAAACGCGAACCGCGCCCGAGTACACACATACAGAGAGAGAGAGAGAGAGAAAGAGAGAGAGAGAGAGAAACAAACATGCACCAATGCGGAGGTATCATAAGATTAAACATACAATCTGTTAGGGTTATCATAAGATTAAACATACAATCTATTAGGGTTGTACGGTATACTGCTATTAGTATAGTATCGCGATACTAATGAATCATATTCGGTACTATATTGCCTCTAAAAAGTACCGGTCTGCCACCCCCAATCACGATATCTTATTTTGTTTTTAAAAAATGTATATTATGTTTATGAACTCAGTAAATATGTCCCTGGACACATGAGGACTTTGAATACTACCAATGTATGATCCTGTAACTACTTGGTATCGGATTGATACCCAAATTTGTGGTATGATCCAAAACTAATAAAGTATCCAAACAATAAGAATAAGTGATTATTACATTTTAACAGAAGTGTAGATAAAACATGTTAAAAGAGAAAGTAAGCAGATATTAACAGTAAATGAACAAGTAGATTAATAGTTAATTTTCTACCACTTGTCCTAAATAATGTTGACAAAATAATAGAATGGAAAATGACACAATATGTTACTGCATATGTCAGCAGCTAAATTAGGAGCCTTTGTTTGCTTGCTTACTAATAAAAGACCAGTTGTCTTGTATGTTCACTATTTTATTTAAGGACTAAATTGCAATAAGAAACATATGTTTAATGTACCCTAAGATTTTTTTGTTATATAAAACAACAATAATGCAATTTTTTGTGGTCCCCTTTATTTAGAAAAGTACCGACAAGTATCAAAATAATTTTGGTATCTGGACAACATTACAATCTATTAAATAGCCAACATTTTAGGGATTAATCAAAAATATGATTTTACACATTGAGTCTATTAGAGTGCTAAAACTGCCAATAAATAATTAATAGTCAATAAACCAGTATGCAGCTTTTTAAACATCACAAAATACTTTTCTTTGTGAGGAAGTTAAATTCTGTGTTTGTTTGTTTTCATTGCTGCTATTCTAACTGCTTTTTAAATACACAAAGAAGGTTAATTGTTTTTCTTTTAGCACTTTAGCTCTTTTAGCCTTTCCTTTCTTTAACACGGACATTTTATTAGTCATTTTAATTTTCGTAACAGCTGAGTGAGCAGCACAGTTACAGTATAAATAAATATTTATGAATGAATTAGTCATCTTTGTTGTTCGTAAGCACATGCCTAAAATCACTTGAGCTGCATTTACAAGTCAATGGAAAGATTGGAGTCATTAAATATGTAAACGCTTTACTATCCGATTTGTCCACTAATCGTTAGGATAATCGTTGACTAATCGACTATCAAAATAATCGTTAGTTGCAACCCTAGAATGCACGTTTCAACATGTGACATCCTTGACTGGGCGAATAATCTAATCCCAGCAATGTTAAAACAGCTGACCAGTGTGGAAATGTTCTTCATGTGATTAACGCACTATCTGGGAGTCATATGAGTCATCCAATCAGAAATGAAAGCACACATTTCCTCAAAATGGATTGCCAAAACGAGTCATCTAATCATACTTATAATATGACGATTACTAACTCTTCCTATGACTCAAATCAGTTCATTAATTATGAAAAAACATTCCAGATGTGGAACGTGTGTTCCAATAAAATATCTTGCGTGAGTTAACCTGACTTTAAAATGGTGCTGTCAAAAATCACATTAATCCAGTGCTTCTTATTTTCTGTTACGCCCCCACCAAGGAAGAAGGAAACATTTGCGACCCCCTACTATCCACCTACTATCTATAAAGAGTATCATTTGTCTATTAAATTGTTAAGTAACATTAAAGAAAACTAAAAAAAAGCGAAATACAGTTCAACTTACAACAAAAACTTGTTTGACCTTTATGTACATGTTTTAGTCTGTAACAGCAAATATTTGAAGTACAAAAATTTGCCTGAATTGTTTTTTAGTATCCTTATTTAACTATCAACATGTTTTGATCAACTTGAACCATTTGATATTGAAAACTTTAATAAACTCAATAAGTAACACTATTATCAGCAACATTAAACTAGGAGCACATAAAAAATTAGTTCAATAAAACGTTCGATACTTCTTTGTTGAAGTTGCAAAGCAAGGTTGGTTGCATGAACAAAGGCAATCCTCTGGTAAACCAGCAATGCAGGACGTGATCACTGATTAGTAGGAGTGACATGCTTACTGCCCAATCAGGTAAGAGTATCAACTATCAAGTTTGGTTGCACCATCTTGTTGTCTGGCAGTTGATTCTTTGCATGGAGAAGAGAAAGTCAAAATGAAGAAAATGTGGATAAAAGACAAAATGTCGTCGGGATAGTATGGCAGTTTGTTTGGATGTTTTAAAAAAAGGAACCATAGTCAGACCAATGTGGTCTGTAAATGATGCAAGGCGCTCGTCTATACCACACAACCTTCGCTGTGCTTACCGTTTAGAGCACAGCTGTAACTTCCTGGCACTAAACCTGCAGATAATAGTTCTCAGGTTTCTCTATGTTTACACTTTGCACTATTCTCTTACACTTAATAAAGCATTTCGTATGTATTCCTTATTTTTGCACCTTCATTTTAAGAGCTTGTTGTTACATTTTCAACGTGATTTTACAATTTTGTTTACATTGATTGAGTATTTTCCATGTTTGTGTTGACATTTCCTTTCCTCTCTGCCTTGATAGCTGAGCGGATAATAATTAGGGGAAGGTTTCATTGGAAACAAAAATGTTTACATTTAATAAATGTTTCTCCTGCTCTTTATTATCCAGAGGTCATAAAAAATATCAATAGCTATGGATATCGGCCACTATAAACACGTATGGTGTGATACAGTTTTCCGCCTAGCCCTGAATTCAAAATGTGTTCATGCATTTAAAATGTTTTTATTTTGTTATTTACAGGTTTTTTGTTTCCTTTTTGCACTACACAGGTGACCCACCCTTTAAAAAGTAACCTTTTTACTTGATCAGACTGGCACTTAACTCCAAGTACGTTTGATAATAACATTTCCTAATTAGGTGACACTAAAAACGCTTACCTTGGCCAACTTTTGATACTTATCTTACCTGGCCACTTCCTAGCCGACTTGGTCACACTTAATGACACCTACCTTAGCCAACTTTTGATACTTAACTTATCTTACCTTGCCACGCTTACCTTAGCCAACTTTTGATACCGAACTTATCTTACCTTGCCACTTCCTAGCCAACTTGGTCACACTTAAAGACACTTAACTTAGCCAACTTTTGATACTTAACCTATCTTACCTTGCCCCTTCCTAGTCTACTTGGTCCCACTTAATGACACTTGCTTACCTTAGCCAACTCTTGATACTTAACCTATCTTACCTTGCTACTTCCTAGCTTACTTGGTCACACTTACATTGGCTTACTTAATGATGCTTACCTTAGCCAACTTTTGATACTTAACTTAACTTTCCACTTCCTAGTCTACTTGGTGACACTTAATGACACTTACCTTAGCCAACTTTTGATATTTAACTTATCTTACCTTGCCCCTTCCTAGTCTACTTGGTCACACTTAATGACACTTACCTTAGCCCAGCGTTTTTGCAACCACTGTGCCGCGGCACACTGGTGTGCCGTGAGATACAGTCTGGTGTGCCGTGGAAAATGATCCAATCTCACCTATTAGGGCTAAAAATATTTTTTATGCAAACCAGAAATTATAGTCTGCAAATGATGTGCCATTGTTGAGTGCTTACACTCAACAATATTGTGTGTAAGCATGCAATATATACATTTTCGTATTGTCTAAATAAAGTAAATAGTCCCCTTTTGACTAAATAAACATAAAGCACCTTCCATAAAATGTAAATTAACTTATATATATAATAAATAAATAGCATTTAGGCTCCTACAACTTCAAAAGGCTGATGCCGTTTGACACCAATATTTTAAGTATTGCTAGAGCAGTGTTTTTCAACCATTGTGCCGCGCGGCACACTAGTGTGCCGTGGGAGATGATCTAATTTCACCTATTTGGGTTAAAAATATTTTTTGCAAACCAGTAATTATAGTCTGCAAATAATGTGCCGTTGATGAGTATCTGCACTGTCTGGAGATCGGCAGAGTAACCTTGTAATACTGCTCCAGATCAATAGGTGGCAGCAGATAGCTAATTGCTTTGTAGATGTCGGAAACAGCGGGAGGCAGTGTGCAGGTAAAAAGGTATCTAATGCTTAAACAAAAAATTAACAAAAGGTAAGCACCCCTAAGAAAAGGCATTGAAGCTTAGGGAAGGCAATGCGGAACTAAACTAAAACTGAACTGACTACAAAGTAAACAAAAACAGAATGCTGGACGACAGCAAATACTTACTGTGGAGCAGAGACAGCGCCCACAATATACATCCAAACATGACATGACAATCGACAATGTCCCCGCAAAGAAGGACAAAAACAACTGAAATGGAGGTGTGAGGAATAGCGCTCAAAGGAAGACATGAAACTGCTATAGGAAAATACCAAATAAAGAGAAAAAGCCACCAAAATAGGAGCGCAAGACAAGATGTAAAACACTACACACAGGAAAAGAGCAAAAAAGTGAAAATAAGTCAGGGTGTGATGTGACAGGTGGTGACAGTACACCTACTTTGAGACAAGAGCTATCGTGATGCATGCTTGTTTGTGGTTTTAAGTCATATGCAACAATTGCGACGACAACTCTTTTCTGTCAACTGAGTTTCATTTTGAATGATTTCTGCTGGTGATGTGCCTCTGCATTTTTTTCAACGAAAAAAAATGTGCCTGGGCTCAAAAAAGGTTGAATAACACTGTCTTGGCCAACTTTTGATACTTAACTTATCTTGCCTTGTCACTGCCCAGCCTACTTGGTCACACTTACATTGGCTTACTTAATGAAGCTTACCTTAGCCAACTTTTGATACTTAACTTGCCACTTTCTAGTCTACTTGGTCACACTTAATGACACTCACCTTAGCCAACTTTTGATACTTAACTTATCTTGCCTTGCCACTGATTCGCCGACTTGGTCACACTTACATTGGCTTACTTAATGATGCTTAACTTAGCCAACTTTTGATACTTAAGTTGCCACTTTCTAGTATACTTGGTCACACTTAATGACACTTACCTTAGCCAACTTTTGATACTTATCTTGCCTTGCCACTGCCTAGCCTACTTGGTCACACTTACATTGACTTACTTAATGAATTACCTAAGCCAACTTTTGATACTTATCTTATCTTACATTGCCCCTTCCTAGCCGACTTGGTGACACTTACATTAGCTTACTTAATGCACTTACCGTAGCCAAATTTTGATACTTAACTTGCCACTTCCTAGTCTACTTGGTGACACTTAATGACACTTACCTTAGCCAACTTTTGATACTTAACTTGCCACTTCCTAGTCTACTTGGTCACACTTAATGACACTTACCTTAACCAACTTTTGATACTTAACTTGCCACTTCCTAGTCTACTGGGACGGCGTGGCGCCGTGGGAGCGTTGCCGTGCGCAACCCGAGGGTCCCTGGTTCAAATCCCACCTAGTACCAACCTCGTCACGTCCGTTGTGTCCTGAGCAAGACACTTCACCCTTGCTCCTGATGGGTGCTGGTTGGCGCCTTGCATGGCAGCTCCCTCCATCAGTGTGTGAATGTGTGTGTGAATGGGTAAATGTGGAAGTAGTGTCAAAGCGCTTTGAGTACCTTGAAGGTAGAAAAGCGCTATACAAGTACAGCCCATTTATCATTTATTTACTTGGTCACACTTAATGACACTTACCTAAGCCAACTTTTGATACTTATCTTGCCTTGCCATTGCCTAGCCTACTTGGTCACACTTACATTGGCTTACTTAATGAAGCTTACCTTAGCCAACTTTTGATACTTAACTTATCTTACCTTGTACCTTCCTAGCCGATTTGGTGACACTTATATTAGCTTACTTAATGCACTTATCTTAGCCAAATTTTAATACTTAACTTGCCACTTCCTAGTCTACTTGGTCACAGTTAATGACACTTACCTTAGCCAACTTTTGATACTTAACTTATCTTACCTTGCCCGTTCCTAGCCGACTTGGTGACACTTACATTAGCTTACTTAATGCACTTATCTTAGCCAAATTTTAATACTTAACATGCCACTTCCTAGTCTACTTGGTCACACTTAATGACACTTACCTAAGCCAACTTTTGATACTTGACTTATCTTGCCTTGCCACTGCCTAGCCTACTTGGTCACACTTACATTAACTTACTTAAAGACAATTACCTTAGCTTACGTTTGATACTTAACTTATCTTACCTTGCCACTTCTTAGCCTACTTGGTCACACTTACATTTAGGTTACTTAATGACACTTACCTTATTCAACTTTTGATACTTAACTTATCTTAACTTGCCACTTCTTAGTCTACTTGGTCACACTTACATTTAGGTTACTTAATGACACTTACCTACGCTTACTTTGGAACACAAACTCCTTCGGTTTTCCTCACTCGCCGAAGAGCCTGGAGTCTCCGTCAGGGGGGAAAAAAAAAGGAGTCCTGTGTTTGTTCCTTGGCGGTCTTTTTTGAAGGAAAGAGACAGATATTTAGCCCGGATAGTGGACTACCAACAGCACCGCCATTGGGGACGAGGAGGACGGAAGTGTTGCTGACTTGAACGCGCTCTCGTCTGGAAGCTCGTGCTCGCAGCCAGCGTCACGCGCTCGCTGGGCGTGGCCAGGCTACACCCACGAACACACACACACACATGCGCGCGCACGCACAAAGTTTGTCTCACAATGATAAACTGAGTAATATTAGAAAAAGGTAGCACCTCAACAGGTAGAATATCCTTAGAGCACACTCACACACACCTGCGGACCTCTCAGGGTTCTTCCATGACGTCACTGCGGACCTAATCCAACACTTTCATACGGAGGGTCTTTGGCGAGCCTTCATTTTTTTGTAATTGGTCCTCAAAAATAGCAGCAAAACTTTTGTCAGATGCAGGATCTTTGACTTGCATTTTTGCTGTATCTCCTTCAAAACACTATAGTGTCCTGTTGTATACAGGATCTTTGACTATCATTTTTGCAGTGTCTCCTTAAAACGCACACTAGTATGCTGCAGTATATCTTTGACTGGCATTTTTGCAGTATCTCCTTAAAAATGCACAATAGTGGAGGAACAAGGTCGGAGTCCAACATTTACATGCTCTTACCATCCAATTATATTAATTATATAACCATTATAACCATTATATATGACAATTATATAATGTCATATATATGTCATATGTCATATAATGTCATTATATAATTGTATTATATAATGACAATTATATAATATGTATACATACATATATATATATATATATATATATATATATATATATATATATATATATATATATATATATAGTTACTTTACATGCCTTTTGGCTCCTTTCTTGGTCCAATGCAGCTCCCAAGTCTAATATACAAACCCCGTTTCCATATGAGTTGGGAAATTGTGTTAGATGTAAATATAAACGGAATACAATGATTTGCAAATAATTGTTAACCCATATTTAGTTGAATATGCTACAAAGACAACATATTTAATGTTCAAACTGATAAACATTTTTTTTTTTTCAAATAATCATTCAGTTTAGAAAATGATGCCAGCAACACGTGACAAAAGAAGTTGGGAAAGGTGGCAATAAATACTGATAAAGTTGAGGAATGATCATCAAACATTTATTTGGAACATCCCACAGGTGTGCAGGCTAATTGGGAACAGGTGGATGCCATGATTGGGTATAAAACTAGCTTCCCAAAAACTACCAAGTAATTCACAAACAAGGATGGGGCAAGGGTCACCACTTTGTAAGCAAATTGTCAAACAGTTTTAGAACAACAATTCTCATCGAGCTATTACAAGGAATTTAGGGATCTGTAAGTGCAAGTTAAAACTCTACTATGCACAGCAAAACCCATTTATCAACAACACCCAGAAACGCCCCCGGCTTCGCTGGGTCCGAGCTCACCCAAGATGGACTGATTCAAAGTGGAAAAGTGTTCTGTGGTCTGACGAGTCCACATTTCAAATTATATTTGGAAACTGTGAACGTGGTGTGCTCTGGAACAAAGAGGAAAATAAACATCCGGATTGTTATAGGCGCAAAGTTCAAAAGCCAGCATTTGTGATGGTATGGGGGTGTATTAACCCCTGTTTATTTTAGCAAGACAATGCCAAGCCACATGTTACAACAGCGTGGCTTCGTAGTAAAAGAGTGTGGGTACTTTCCTGGCCCGCCTGCAGTCCAGACCTGTCTCCCATCAAAAATGTGTGGCACATTATGAAGCGTAAAATACGACTGAAGCTCAACATAAAACAAGAATGGGAAAGAATTCTACTTTCAAAATTTCAATAATTAGTTTCCTCAGTTCCCAAAAGTTTATTGAGTGTTGTTGAAGGGGAACATTATCACCAGACCTATGTAAGCGTCAATATATACCTTGATGGTGCAGAAAAAAGACCATATATTTTTTTAACCGATTTCCGAACTCTAAATGGGTGAATTTTGGCGAATTAAATGCCTTTCTGTTTATCGCGCTGGAGGCGATGACGTCAGAATGTGACGTCACCGAGGTAACACCCCCGCCATTTTCATTTTCAACACATTACAAACACCGGGTCTCAGCTCTGTTATTTTCCGTTTTTTTGACTATTTTTTGGAACCTTGGAGACATCATACCTCGACGGTGTGTTGTCGGAGGGTGTAAAAACACTAACAGGGAGGGATTCAAGTTGCACCACTGGCCCGAAGATGTGAAAGTGTCTGCCGCCAGACCCCCATTGAATGTGCTGGAGCGTCTCCACATTTTACCGGCGGTGCTAAGGCAGACATGGCACAGAGATGTATGGATAACCTGCAGATGCATTTGTAACGATAGTCAACAAAATCACAAAGGTGAGTTTTGTTGATGTTGACTGCCAGCTAATCGATGCTAACATGCTATGCTAATTGATGCTAACATGCTATTTACCGGCAGTGCTAAAGCAGACATGGCACAGAGATGTATGGATAACCTGTAGATGCATTTGCAATTATATTACGTTTCCTTCCACCCACATTTAATGCGAAAAAAACACTTACCAATCGACGGATTTAAGTTGCTCCAGTGTCAAAAGATGCGAAAGTCCTGATCGTTTGGTCCGCACATTTTACCGGCGATGCTAACGCAGCTATTCGGCCATGCTATGGCTATGAATAGCGTCAATAACTATTCGCTCAATAGCTTCAGTTTCTTCTTCAATACTTTCATACTCCAACCATATGTTTCAATGCATGCGTAATCTGTTGAATCGCTTAAGTCGCTGAAATCCGAGTTTGAATCCGAGTTAATGTCACTATATCTTGCTGTGGTATTCCCATTGTTTGTTTACATTGGCAGCACTGTGTGACGTCACAGGGAAATGGCCAGTGTCTTCGCAGAGAGCGAAAATAAGGCACTTTATTTAGGGATATTCCGAGACCAGTAAAATTTAGAAAAAACTTTAAAAAATACAACAAGCCACTGGGAACTGATTTTTATTGTTTTTAACCCTTTTTAAATTGTGATAATGTTCCCCTTTAAAAGAAAAGGTGATGCAACACAGTGCTGAACATGCCCTTTCCCAACTACTTTGGCACGTGTTGCAGCCATGAAATTGTAAGTTAATTATTATTTGAAAAAAAAAAAAGGTTATGAGTTTGAACATCAAATATGTTGTCTTTGTAGTTCATTCAATTGAATATGGGTTGAAAAGGATTTGCAAATAATTGTATTCTGTTTATATTTACATCCAACACAATTTCCTAAACTCATATGGAAACAGGGTTTGTAGAAGATACTTACATTGGTGTACATAAATGAAACAAGACAAGGATATATTTGTACTGATTAACTTGTTGGTATTGTGTGTCTTCAAACAGCAGGGGGCCGGTTGTCGCCAGGCTGTCCCTTCTTAACGACCAAGGTCAGGACAAAGAGGGTCCGCTGTGAGCAGACAGCTGCTCCCCCTGTGGAAACAATGGACGCCGTCACTTCCCAATGTCAAGTATCAAAGCAAGTGTTTGCATTCCCCGTGCTTTTGGGCTCAGGGCTGATTTGAGCTAATTGCTCCACGTGCAGCATATGTAGCGCGTATGGCGCACGCACGTATCCTAGCAACCAGAGTCAACTAAATGATGAGAACCGGGACTCAGACGTGTTTCTGCTGGGTTTGAGTCTCAGGTGGCCCAGGATGTTGTCTTCTGGCAACAATAAAGCGCGCTGGAATCAATGAGGCCTCGAAGAGAAGGTGTAAAAGTAACTATGCACATGTTTATTGACTCAACACACTATTGTGACAACACGCCATAGCACATATTGTGACAACACACCACTGCTGACTTGCACATGCAGGAGACATGAAAACAGTCTCCCTTCCACCTCTTGAAAAGCCAAAGCCGCACGTGGGAGTGATCACATCCTCAGGATGGAGCGGCTACCAAAACTAACGGCCTGCAGCTTTAAGTTACAGTACTCGTACTCATGGTCCGCGAGAGTGACTAAGGTTCTTTAGTATTCAGGAAGCACGCGTCTAAATTGAATTATCTGAAAGCTTTTTAGTCCCCCAAGCCAGAAGACAGACATTATGGAAACCACAACGAAGTGCAGTAAAGTCGCCGCTTTCAAATTTATCGTGACAGCCGTCCACTGATTCATGTCCTGATGCTTTTCCACTTTACCATGACACATGCTGGGTGATAGGGGAAACAATTTCCTTCTAATGCTTGATTGAGCTTGGTATAGGAGGGGACTGTCAGAGGGAAAGACAGAAAACACAAATAGGTTTCATAACAAGAGGGCGAAGACGGAAGGAAAATAATGCAAAAATCAAAACAACAATAATAAAAGCTGCTATTTTGTGGTTTAAATGGGGACAGGCCGAGAGGAAGGAAAAGGAGCGTTAACAAACACAGTCCTGCTCGTTGTGGTTAAAATGGGGCCGACAGACAGGCAACATTTACGTTAACAATAACAATGTTGGCTTTTTCTGTGGTTTAAAAGGGGACAGACCAAGAGGAAAATGCACTTTACTGTCTGCTTTTCTTTGGTTTAAAAGGGGACAGACAGAGAGGCAAAATTTACGTTAACAATAACGCTGTCTGCCAGTTCTGTGGTTCAAAAGGGGACAGACCAAGAGGAAAATGTAGGTTACTGTCTGCTTTTCTTTGGTTTAAAAGGGGACAGGCTGAGAGGAGGAGAAATAAGAGTTAACAACAACACTGTCTGCTCGTCGTGGTTAAAATAGGGGACAGACCAAGAGGAAAATGTATGTTACTGTCTGCTTTTCTTTGGTTTAAAAGGGGACAGACTGAGAGGAGGAGAAATTAGAGTTAACCACAACACTGTCTGCTCGTCGTGGTTAAAAAAGGGGACAGACCAAGAGGAAAAATGTATGTTACTGTCTGCTTTTCTTTGGTTTAAAAGGGGACAGGCTGAGAGGAGGAGAAATAAGAGTTAACAACAACACTGTCTGCTCGTCGTGGTTAAAATAGGGGACAGACAAAGAGGAAAATGTACGTTACTGTCTGCTTTTCTTTGGTTTAAAGGGGGACGGACTGAGAGGAGGAGAAATTAGAGTTAACCACAACACTGTCTGCTCGTCGTGGTTAAAAAAGGGGACAGACCAGGAGGTAAAATGCATGTTACTGTCTGCTTTTCTTTGGTTTAAAAGGGGACAGGCTGAGAAGATGAGAAATAAGAGTTAACAACAACACTGTCTGCTCGTCGTGGTTAAAAACGGGGACAGACCAAGAGGAAAAAAGTATGTTACTGTTTGCTTTTCTTTGGTTTAAAGGGGGACAGGCTGAGAGGAGGAGAAATAAGAGTTAACAACAACACTGTCTGCTCGTCGTGGTTAAAAAAGGGGACAGACCAAGAGGAAAAACGTATGTTACTGTCTGCTTTTCTTTGGTTTAAAAGGGGACAGGCTGAGAGGAGGAGAAAAAAGAGTTAACAACAACACTGTCTGCTCGTCATGGTTAAAAAAGGGGACGGACCAAGAGGAAAATGTACGTTACTGTCTGCTTTTCTTTGGTTTAAAAGGGGACAGGCTGAGAGGAGGAGAAATAAGAGTTAACAACGACACTGTCTGCTCGTCGTAGTTAAAAAGGGAACAGACCAAGAGGAAAATGTACGTTTCTGTCTGCTTTTCTTTGGTTTAAAAGGGGGCAGACTGAGAGGAGGAGAAATAAGAGTTAACAACAACACTGTCTGCTCGTCGTGGTTAAAAAAGGAGACAGACCAAGAGGAAAAACGTGTTAGTGTCTGCTTTTCTTTGGTTTAAAAGGGGACAGGCTGAGAGGAAGAGAAATAAGAGTTAACAACGACACTGTCTGCTCGTCGTGGTTAAAATAGAGGACAGACCAAAAGGAAAATGTATGTTACTGTCTGCTTTTCTTTGGTTTAAAAGGGGACAGACTGAGAGGAGGAGAAATAAGAGTTAACAACAACACTGTCTGCTCGTCGTGGTTAAAAAAGGGGACAGACCAAGAGGAAAAATGTATGTTACTGTCTGCTTTTCTTTGGTTTAAAAGGGGACAGGCTGAGAGGATGAGAAATAAGAGTTAACAACAACACTGTCTGCTCGTCATGGTTAAAAAAGGGGACTGACCAAGAGGAAAAAAGTATGTTACTGTCTGCTTTTCTTTGGTATAAAAGGGGAAAAACTGAGAGGAGGAGAAATAAGAGTTAACAACAACACTGTCTGCTCGTCGTGGTTAAAATAGGGGACAGACCAAGAGGAAAATGTACGTTGCTGTCTGCTTTTCTTTGTTTTAAAAGGGGACATGCTGAGAGGAGGAGAAATAAGAGTTAACAACCACACTGTCTGCTCGTCGTAGTTAAAAAAGGGGACAGACCAAGAGGAAAATGTACGTTTCTGTCTGCTTTTCTTTGGTTTAAAAGGGGACAGGCTGAGAGGACGAGAAATAAGAGTTAACAACAACACTGTCTGCTCGTCGTGGTTAAAAAAGGGGACAGACCAAGAGGAAAAACGTATGTTACTGTCTGCTTTTCTTTGGTATTAAAGGGGACAAACTGAGAGGAGGAGAAATAAGAGTTAACAACAACACTGTCTGCTCGTCGTGGTTAAAAAAGGGGGCCGACCAAGAGGAAAATGTACGTTACTGTCTGCTTTTCTTTGGTTTAAAAGGGGACAGACTGAGAGGAGGAGAAATAAGAGTTAACAACAACACTGTCTGCTCGTCGTGGTTAAAAAAGGGGACAGACCAAGAGGAAAAACGTATGTTACTGTCTGCTTTTCTTTGGTTTAAAAGGGGACAGGCTGAGAGGAGGAGAAATAAGAGTTAACAACGACACTGTCTGCTCGTCGTGGTTAAAATAGGGGACAGACCAAGAGGAAAATGTACGTTGCTGTCTGCTTTTCTTTGTTTTAAAAGGGGACATGCTGAGAGGAGGAGAAATAAGAGTTAACAACAACACTGTCTGCTCGTCGTAGTTAAAAAAGGGGACAGACCAAGAGGAAAATGTACGTTTCTGTCTGCTTTTCTTTGGTTTAAAAGGGGACAGGCTGAGAGGACGAGAAATAAGAGTTAACAACAACACTGTCTGCTCATCGTGGTTAAAAAAGGGGACAGACCAAGAGGAAAAACGTATGTTACTGTCTGCTTTTCTTTGGTATAAAAGGGGACAAACTGAGAGGAGGAGAAATAAGAGTTAACAACAACACTGTCTGCTCGTCGTGGTTAAAAAAGGGGACCGACCAAGAGGAAAATGTACGTTACTGTTTGCTTTTCTTTGGTTTAAAAGGGGACAGACTGAGAGGAGGAGAAATAAGACTTAACAACAACACTGTCTGCTCGTCGTGGTTAAAAAAGGGGACGGACCAAAAGGAAAAACGTATGTTACTGTCTAATTTTCTTTGGTTTAAAAGGGGACAGGCTGAGAGGAGGAGAAATAAGAGTTAACAACGACACTGTCTGCTCGTCGTGGTTAAAATAGGGGGCAGACCAAGAGGAAAATGTACGTTGCTGTCTGCTTTTCTTTGTTTTAAAAGGGGACATGCTGAGAGGAGGAGAAATAAGAGTTAACAACAACACTGTCTGCTCGTCGTAGTTAAAAAAGGGGACAGACCAAGAGGAAAATGTACGTTTCTGTCTGCTTTTCTTTGGTTTAAAAGGGGACAGGCTGAGAGGACGAGAAATAAGAGTTAACAACAACACTGTCTGCTCGTCGTGGTTAAAAAAGGGGACAGACCAAGAGGAAAAACGTATGTTACTGTCTGCTTTTCTTTGGTTTAAAAGGGGACAGGCTGAGAGGAGGAGAAATAAGAGTTAACAACGACACTGTCTGCTCGTCGTGGTTAAAATAGGGGGCAGACCAAGAGGAAAATGTACGTTGCTGTCTGCTTTTCTTTGTTTTAAAAGGGGACATGCTGAGAGGAGGAGAAATAAGAGTTAACAACAACACTGTCTGCTCATCGTGGTTAAAAAAGGGGACAGACCAAGAGGAAAAACGTATGTTACTGTCTGCTTTTCTTTGGTATAAAAGGGGACAAACTGAGAGGAGAAATAAGAGTTAACAACAACACTGTCTGCTCGTCGTGGTTAAAAAAGGGGACCGACCAAGAGGAAAATGTACGTTACTGTCTGCTTTTCTTTGGTTTAAAAGGGGACAGACTGAGAGGAGGAGAAAAAAGAGTTAACAACAACACTGTCTGCTCGTCGTGGTTAAAAAAGGGGACAGACCAAGAGGAAAAACGTATGTTACTGTCTGCTTTTCTTTGGTTTAAAAGGGGACAGGCTGAGAGGAGGAGAAATAAGAGTTAACAACGACACTGTCTGCTCGTCGTGGTTAAAAAAGGGGACGGACCAAGAGGAAAATGTACGTTATTGTCTGCTTTTCTTTGGTTTAAAAGGGGACAGACTGAGAGGAGGAGAAATAAGAGTTAACAACAACACTGTCTGCTCGTCGTGGTTAAAAAAGGGGACGGACCAAGAGGAAAATGTACGTTATTGTCTGCTTTTCTTTGGTTTAAAAGGGGACAGACTGAGAGGAGGAGAAATAAGAGTTAACAACAACACTGTCTGCTCGTCGTGGTTAAAAAAGGGGACAGACCAAGAGGAAAATGTACGTTACTGTCTGCTTTTGTTTGGTTTAAAAGGGGACAGGCTGAGAGGAGGAGAAATAAGAGTTAAAAACAACACTGTCTGCTCATCATGGTTAAAAAAGGGGACAGACCAAGAGGAAAAACGTATGTTACTGCCTGTTTTTCTTTGGTATAAAAGGGGACAAACTGAGAGGAGGAGAAATAAGAGTTAACAACAACACTGTCTGCTCGTCGTGGTTAAAAAAGGGGACCGACCAAGAGGAAAATGTACGTTACTGTCTGCTTTTCTTTGGTTTAAAAGGGGACAGACTGAGAGGAGGAGAAATAAGAGTTAACAACAACACTGTCTGCTCGTCGTATTTAAAAAAGGGGACAGACCAAGAGGAAAATGTACGTTTCTGTCTGCTTTTCTTTGGTTTAAAAGGGGACAGGCTGAGAGGACGAGAAATAAGAGTTAACAACAACACTGTCTGCTCATCATGGTTAAAAAAGGGGACAGACCAAGAGGACTCCTCTCTGAGCTGCTACCTTACCGTGGTAGAGGAGTTTCCGTGTCCCAATGATCCTAGGAGCTATGTTGTCTGAGGGCTTTTATGCCCCCTGGTAGGGTCTCCCAAGACAAACAGGTCCTAGGTGAGTGATCAGACAAAGAGCAGCTCAAAGACTTCTATGGAATTACAACAAAATGATCTCAGATTTCCCTCGCCCGGACGCGGGTCACCGGGGCCCCGCTCTGGAGCCAGGCCCGGAGTTGGGGCACGATGGCGAGCGCCTGGTGGCCGGGCCTGTCCCCATGGGGCCCGGCCGGGCACAGCCCGAAGAGGCAACGTGGGTCATCCCTCCAATGGGCTCACCACTCATAGGAGGGGCCATAGAGGTCGGGTGCATTGTGAGCTGGTCGGCAGCCGAAGGCAGGGCACTTGGCGGTCCGATCCTCGGCTACAGAAGCTAGCTCTTGGGACGTGGAACGTCACCTCACTGGGGGGGAAGGAGCCTGAGCTAGTCCGCGAGGTAGAAAAGTTCCGGCTGGATATAGTCGGACTCACCTCGACGCACAGCAAAGGCTCTGGAACCAGTTCTCTCGAGAGGGACTGGACCCTCTTCCACTCTGGCGTTGCCGGCAGTGAGAGGCGACAGGCTGGGGTAGCAATTCTCGTTGCCCCCCGGCTCAAAGCCTGCACGTTTGAGTTCAACCCAGTGGACGAGAGGGTAGCTTCCCTTCGCCTTCGGGTGGGGGGACGGGTCCTGACTGTTGTTTGTGCTTACGCACCAAACAGCAGTTCAGAATACCCACCCTTTTTGGGTACACTCGAGGGAGTACTGGAAAGTGCTTCCCCGGGTGATTCCCTTGTCCTACTGGGGGACTTCAACGCTCATGTTGGCAACGACAGTGAAACCTGGAGAGGCGTGATTGGGAAGAATGGTCGCCCGGATCTAAACCCGAGTGGTGTTTTGTTATTGGACTTTTGTGCTCGTCACGGATTGTCCATAACAAACACCATGTTCAAACATAAGGGTGTCCATATGTGCACTTGGCACCAGGACACCCTAGGCCGCAGTTCCATGATCGACTTTGTAGTTGTGTCATCGGATTTGCGGCCTTATGTTTTGGACACTCGGGTGAAGAGAGGGGCGGAGCTTTCTACCGATCACCACCTGGTGGTGAGTTGGCTGCGATGGTGGGGGAGGATGCCGGACAGACCTGGCAGGCCCAAGCGCATTGTGAGGGTCTGCTGGGAACGTCTGGCAGAGTCTCCTGTCAGAGAGAGTTTCAATTCACACCTCCGGGAGAACTTTGAACATGTCACGAGGGAGGTAAGGGACATTGAGTCCGAGTGGACCATGTTCCGAACCTCTATTGTCGAGGCGGCTGATTGGAGCTGTGGCCGCAAGGTTGTTGGTGCCTGTCGTGGTGGTAATCCCAGAACCCGTTGGTGGACACCAGCAGTGAGGGATGCCGTCAAGCTGAAGAAGGAGTCCTATCGGGTTCTTTTGGCTCATAGGACTCCGGAGGCAGTGGACGGGTACCGACGGGCCAAGCGGTGTGCAGCTTTAGCGGTCGCGGAGGCAAAAACTCGGACATGGGAAGAGTTCGGGGAAGCCATGGAAAACGACTTCCGGATGGCTTCGAAGCGATTCTGGACCACCATACGCCGCCTCAGGAAGGGGAAGTAGTGCACTATCAACACCGTGTATGGTGCGGATGGTGTTCTGCTGACTTCGACTGCGGATGTTGTGGATCGGTGGAGGGAATACTTCGAAGACCTCCTCAATCCCACCAACACGTCTTCCTTTGAGGAAGCAGTGCCTGGGGAAACTGTGGTGGACTCTCCTATCCTATTTCTGGGGATGAGGTCGCTGAGGTAGTTAAAAAGCTCCTCGGCGGCAAGGCCCCGGGGGTGGATGAGATCCGCCCGGAGTTCCTTAAGGCTCTGGATGCTGTGGGGCTGTCTTGGTTGACAAGACTCTGCAGCATCGCGTGGACATCGGGGGCGGTACCTCTGGATTGGCAGACCGGGGTGGTGGTCCCTCTCTTTAAGAAGGGGGACCGGAGGGTGTGTTCCAACTATCGTGGGATCACACTCCTCAGCCTTCCCGGTAAGGTTTATTCAGGTGTACTGGAGAGGAGGCTTCGCCGGATAGTCGAACCTCGGATTCAGGAGGAACAGTGTGGTTTTCGTCCTGGTCGTGGAACTGTGGACCAGCTCTATACTCTCGGCAGGGTTCTTGAGGGTGCATGGGAGTTTGCCCAACCAGTCTACATGTGCTTTGTGGACTTGGAGAAGGCATTCGACCGTGTCCCTCGGGAAGTCCTGTGGGGAGTGCTCAGAGAGTATGGGGTACCGGACTGTCTTATTGTGGCAGTCCGCTCCCTGTATGATCAGTGTCAGAGCTTGGTCCGCATTGCTGGCAGTAAGTCGGACACGTTTCCAGTGAGGGTTGGACTCCGCCAAGGCTGTCCTTTGTCACCGATTCTGTTCATAACTTTTATGGACAGAATTTCTAGGCGCAGCCAACGCGTTGAGGGGTTCCGGTTTGGTGGCCACGGGATTAGGTCTCTGCTTTTTGCAGATGATGTAGTCCTGATGGCTTCATCTGGCCGGGATCTTCAGCTCTCACTGGATCGGTTCGCAGCCGAGTGTGAAGCGACCGGAATGAGAATCAGCACCTCCAAGTCCGAGTCCATGGTTCTCGCCCGGAAAAGGGTGGAGTGCCATCTCCGGGTTGGGGAGGAGACCCTGCCCCAAGTGGAGGAGTTCAAGTACCTAGGAGTCTTGTTCACGAGTGGGGGAAGAGTGGATCGTGAGATCGACAGGCGGATCGGTGCGGCGTCTTCAGTAATGCGGACGTTGTATCGATCCGTTGTGGTGAAGAAGGAGCTGAGCCGGAAGGCAAAGCTCTCAATTTACCGGTCGATCTACGTTCCCATCCTCACCTACGGTCATGAGCTTTGGGTCATGACCGAAAGGATAAGATCACGGGTACAAGCGGCCGAAATGAGTTTCCTCCGCTGGGTGGCGGGGCTCTCCCTTAGATATAGGGTGAGAAGCTCTGCCATCCGGGAGGAGCTCAACGTAAAGCCGCTGCTCCTCCACATCGAGAGGAGCCAGATGAGGTGGTTCGGGCATCTGGTCAGGATGCCACCCGAACGCCTCCCTAGGGATGTGTTTAGGGCACGTCCAGCTGGTAGGAGGCCACGGGGAAGACCCAGGACACGTTGGGAAGACTAACAACAACACTGTCTGCTCGTCGTGGTTAAAAAAGGGGACAGACCAATAGGAAAAAAGTATGTTACGGTCTGCTTTTCTTTGGTTTAAAATGGGACAGGCTGAGAGGAGGAGAAATAAGAGCTAACAACAACACTGTCTGCTCATCGTGGTTAAAAAAAGGGGACAGACCAAGAGGAGAAAGGTATGTTACTGTCTGCTTTTCTTTGGTTTATTAAGGGAAGGACTAAGAGGAGGGAAAATGAGCATTAACAAAAGCAGTGTCTGCTCGTCGTGGTTAAAAAAGGGGACAGACCAAGAAGAAAAACGTATGTTACTGTCTGCTTTTCTTTGGTTTAAAAGGGGACAGGCTGAGAGGGGGAGAAATAAGAGTTAACAACGACACTGTCTGCTCGTCGTGGTTAAAATAGGGGACGGACCAAAAGGAAAATGTACGTTACTGTCTGCTTTTCTTTGGTTTAAAAGGGGACAGACTGAGAGGAGGAGAAAAAAGAGTTAACAACAACACTGTCTGCTCGTCGTGGTTAAAAAAGGGGACAGACCAAGAGGAAAAACGTATGTTACTGTCTGCTTTTCTTTGGTTTAAAAGGGGACAGGCTGAGAGGAGGAGAAATAAGAGTTAACAACGACACTGTCTGCTCGTCGTGGTTAAAATAGGGGACAGACCAAAAGGAAATGTACGTTACTGTCTGCTTTTCTTTGGTTTAAAAGGGGACAGACTGAGAGGAAGAGAAATAAGAGTTAACAACAACACTGTCTGCTCGTCGTGGTTAAAAAAGGGGACGGACCAAGAGGAAAATGTACGTTATTGTCTGCTTTTCTTTGGTTTAAAAGGGGACAGACTGAGAGGAGGAGAAATAAGAGTTAACAACAACACTGTCTGCTCGTCGTGGTTAAAAAAGGGGACAGACCAAGAGGAAAATGTATGTTACTGTCTGCTTTTCTTTGGTTTAAAAGGGGACAGGCTGAGAGGAGGAGAAATAAGAGTTAAAAACAACACTGTCTGCTCATCATGGTTAAAAAAGGGGACAGACCAAGAGGAAAAACGTATGTTACTGCCTGTTTTTCTTTGGTATAAAAGGGGACAAACTGAGAGGAGGAGAAATAAGAGTTAACAACAACACTGTCTGCTCGTCGTGGTTAAAAAAGGGGACCAACCAAGAGGAAAATGTACGTTACTGTCTGCTTTTCTTTGGTTTAAAAGGGGACAGACTGAGAGGAGGAGAAATAAGAGTTAACAACAACACTGTCTGCTCGTCGTATTTAAAAAAGGGGACAGACCAAGAGGAAAATGTACGTTTCTGTCTGCTTTTCTTTGGTTTAAAAGGGGACAGGCTGAGAGGACGAGAAATAAGAGTTAACAACAACACTGTCTGCTCATCATGGTTAAAAAAGGGGACAGACCAAGAGGACTCCTCTCTGAGCTGCTACCTTACCGTGGTAGAGGAGTTTCCGTGTCCCAATGATCCTAGGAGCTATGTTGTCTGGGGGCTTTCATGCCCCCTGGTAGGGTCTCCCAAGACAAACAGGTCCTTGGTGAGTGATCAGACAAAGAGCAGCTCAAAGACTTCTATGGAATTACAACAAAATGATCTCAGATTTCCCTCGCCCGGACGCGGGTCACCGGGGCCCCGCTCTGGAGCCAGGCCCGGAGTTGGGGCACGATGGCGAGCGCCTGGTGGCCGGGCCTGTCCCCCACAGCCCGAAGAGGCAACGTGGGTCATCCCTCCAATGGGCTCACCACTCATAGGAGGGGCCATAGAGGTCGGGTGCATTGTGAGCTGGGCGATAGCCGAAGGCAGGGCACTTGGTGGTCCGATCCTCGGCTACAGAAGCTAGCTCTTGGGACGTGGAACGTCACCTCACTGGGGGGGAAGGAGCCTGAGCTAGTCCGCGAAGTAGAAAAGTTCCGGCCGGATATAGTCGGACTCACCTCGACGCACAGCAAAGGCTCTGGAACCAGTTCTCTCGAGAGGGACTGGACCCTCTTCCACTCTGGCGTTGCCGGCAGTGAGAGGCGACGGGCCGGGGTAGCAATTCTCGTTGCCCCCCGGCTCAAAGCCTGCACGTTTGAGTTCAACCCAGTGGACGAGAGGGTAGCTTCCCTTCGCCTTCGGGTGGGGGGACGGGTCCTGACTGTTGTTTGTGCTTATGCACCAAACAGCAGTTCAGAATACCCACCCTTTTTGGGTACACTCGAGGGAGTACTGGAAAGTGCTCCCCTGGGTGATTCCCTTGTCCTACTGGGGGACTTCAACGCTCATGTTGGCAACGACAGTGAAACCTGGAGAGGCGTGATTGGGAAGAATGGTCGCCCGGATCTAAACCCGAGTGGTGTTTTGTTATTGGACTTTTGTGCTCGTCACGGATTGTCCATAACAAACACCATGTTCAAACATAAGGGTGTCCATATGTGCACTTGGCACCAGGACACCCTAGGCCGCAGTTCCATGATCGACTTTGTAGTTGTGTCATCGGATTTGCGGCCTTATGTTTTGGACACTCGGGTGAAGAGAGGGGCGGAGCTTTCTACCGATCACCACCTGGTGGTGAGTTGGCTGCGATGGTTGGGGAGGATGCCGGACAGACCTGGCAGGCCCAAGCGCATTGTGAGGGTCTGCTGGGAACGTCTGGCAGAGTCTCCTGTCAGAGAGAGTTTCAATTCACACCTCCGGGAGAACTTTGAACATGTCACGAGGGAGGTAAGGGACATTGAGTCCGAGTGGACCATGTTCCGAACCTCTATTGTCGAGGCGGCTGATTGGAGCTGTGGCCGCAAGGTTGTTGGTGCCTGTCGTGGTGGTAATCCCAGAACCCGTTGGTGGACACCAGCAGTGAGGGATGCCGTCAAGCTGAAGAAGGAGTCCTATCGGGTTCTTTTGGCTCATAGGACTCCGGAGGCAGTGGACGGGTACCGACGGGCCAAGCGGTGTGCAGCTTTAGCGGTCGCGGAGGCAAAAACTCGGACATGGGAAGAGTTCGGGGAAGCCATGGAAAACGACTTCCGGACGGCTTCGAAGCGATTCTGGACCACCATACGCCGCCTCAGGAAGGGGAAGCAGTGCACTATCAACACCGTGTATGGTGCGGATGGTGTTCTGCTGACTTCGACTGCGGATGTTGTGGATCGGTGGAGGGAATACTTCGAAGACCTCCTCAATCCCACCAACACGTCTTCCTTTGAGGAAGCAGTGCCTGGGGAATCTGTGGTGGATTCTCCTATCCTATTTCTGGGGATGAGGTCGCTGAGGTAGTTAAAAAGCTCCTCGGCGGCAAGGCCCCGGGGGTGGATGAGATCCGCCCGGAGTTCCTTAAGGCTCTGGATGCTGTGGGGCTGTCTTGGTTGACAAGACTCTGCAGCATCGCGTGGACATCGGGGGCGGTAACTCTGGATTGGCAGACCGGGGTGGTGGTCCCTCTCTTTAAGAAGGAGGACCGGAGGGTGTGTTCCAACTATCGTGGGATCACACTCCTCAGCCTTCCCGGTAAGGTTTATTCAGGTGTACTGGAGAGGAGGCTTCGCCGGATAGTCGAACCTCGGATTCAGGAGGAACAGTGTGGTTTTCGTCCTGGTCGTGGAACTGTGGACCAGCTCTATACTCTCGGCAGGGTTCTTGAGGGTGCATGGGAGTTTGCCCAACCAGTCTACATGTGCTTTGTGGACTTGGAGAAGGCATTCGACCGTGTCCCTCGGGAAGTCCTGTGGGGAGTGCTCAGAGAGTATGGGGTACCGGACTGTCTTATTGTGGCAGTCCGCTCCCTGTATGATCAGTGTCAGAGCTTGGTCCGCATTGCTGGCAGTAAGTCGGACACGTTTCCAGTGAGGGTTGGACTCTGCCAAGGCTGTCCTTTGTCACCGATTCTGTTCATAACTTTTATGGACAGAATTTCTAGGCGCAGCCAACGCGTTGAGGGGTTCCGGTTTGGTGGCCACGGGATTAGGTCTCTGCTTTTTGCAGATGATGTAGTCCTGATGGCTTCATCTGGCCGGGATCTTCAGCTCTCACTGGATCGGTTCGCAGCCGAGTGTGAAGCGACCGGAATGAGAATCAGCACCTCCAAGTCCGAGTCCATGGTTCTCGCCCGGAAAAGGGTGGAGTGCCATCTCCGGGTTGGGGAGGAGACCCTGCCCCAAGTGGAGGAGTTCAAGTACCTAGGAGTCTTGTTCACGAGTGGGGGAAGAGTGGATCGTGAGATCGACAGGCGGATCGGTGCGGCGTCTTCAGTAATGCGGACGTTGTATCGATCCGTTGTGGTGAAGAAGGAGCTGAGCCGGAAGGCAAAGCTCTCAATTTACCGGTCGATCTACGTTCCCATCCTCACCTACGGTCATGAGCTTTGGGTCATGACCGAAAGGATAAGATCACGGGTACAAGCGGCCGAAATGAGTTTCCTCCGCTGGGTGGCGGGGCTCTCCCTTAGATATAGGGTGAGAAGCTCTGCCATCCGGGAGGAGCTCAACGTAAAGCCGCTGCTCCTCCACATCGAGAGGAGCCAGATGAGGTGGTTCGGGCATCTGGTCAGGATGCCACCCGAACGCCTCCCTAGGGATGTGTTTAGGGCACGTCCAGCTGGTAGGAGGCCACGGGGAAGACCCAGGACACGTTGGGAAGACTAACAACAACACTGTCTGCTCGTCGTGGTTAAAAAAGGGGACAGACCAATAGGAAAAAAGTATGTTACGGTCTGATTTTCTTTGGTTTAAAATGGGACAGGCTGAGAGGAGGAGAAATAAGAGCTAACAACAACACTGTCTGCTCATCGTGGTTAAAAAAAGGGGACAGACCAAGAGGAAAAAGGTATGTTACTGTCTGCTTTTCTTTGGTTTATTAAGGGAAGGACTAAGAGGAGGGAAAATGAGCATTAACAAAAGCAGTGTCTGCTCGTCGTGGTTAAAAAAGGGGACAGACCAAGAGGAAAAACGTATGTTACTGTCTGCTTTTCTTTGGTTTAAAAGGGGACAGGCTGAGAGGGGGAGAAATAAGAGTTAACAACGACACTGTCTGCTCGTCGTGGTTAAAATAGGGGACGGACCAAAAGGAAAATGTACGTTACTGTCTGCTTTTCTTTGGTTTAAAAGGGGACAGACTGAGAGGAGGAGAAATAAGAGTTAACAACAACACTGTCTGCTCGTCGTGGTTAAAAAAGGGGACAGACCAAGAGGAAAATGTACGTTTCTGTCTGCTTTTCTTTGGTTTAAAAGGGAACAGGCTGAGAGGAGGAGAAATAAGAGTTAACAACAATACTTTCTGCTTGTCGTAGTTAAAAAAGGGGACAGACCAAGAGGAAAATGTACGTTTCTGTCTGCTTTTCTTTGGTTTAAAAGGAGACAGGCTGGGAGGACGAGAAATAAGAGTTAACAACAACACTGTCTGCTCGTCGTGGTTAAAAAAGGGGACAGACCAATAGGAAAAAAGTATGTTACTGTCTGCTTTTCTTTGGTTTAAAAGGGGACAGGCTGAGAGGAGGAGAAATAAGAGTTAACAACAACACTGTCTGCTCATCGTGGTTAAAAAAAGGGGACAGACCAAGAGGAAAAAGGTATGTTACTGTCTGCTTTTCTTTGGTTTATTAAGGGACGGACTAAGAGGAGGGAAAATGAGCGTTAACAAAAGCAGTGTCTGCTCGTCGTGGTTAAAAAAGGGGACAGACCAAGAGGAAAAACGCATGTTACTGTCTGCTTTTCTTTGGTTTAAAAGGGGACAGGCTGAGAGGAGGAGAAATAAGAGTTAACAACGACACTGTCTGCTCGTCGTGGTTAAAAAAGGGGACAGACCAAGAGGAAAATGTACGTTACTGTCTGCTTTTCTTTGGTTTAAAAGGGGACAGGCTGAGAGGAGGAGAAATAAGAGTTAACAACAATACTGTCTGCTTGTCGTAGTTAAAAAAGGGGACAGACCAAGAGGAAAATGTACGTTTCTGTCTGCTTTTCTTTGGTTTAAAAGGAGACAGGCTGGGAGGACGAGAAATAAGAGTTAACAACACTGTCTGCTCGTCGTGGTTAAAATAGGGGACAGACCAAAAGGAAAATGTACGTTACTGTCTGCTTTTCTTTGGTTTAAAAGGGGACAGACTGAGAGGAGGAGAAATAAGAGTTAACAACAACACTGTCTGCTCGTCGTGGTTAAAAAAGGGGACATACCAAGAGGAAAATGTACGTTACTGTCTGCTTTTCTTTGGTTTAAAAGGGGACAGGCTGAGAGGAGGAGAAATAAGAGTTAACAACAATACTGTCTGCTTGTCGTAGTTAAAAAAGGGGACAGACCAAGAGGAAAATGTACGTTTCTGTCTGCTTTTCTTTGGTTTAAAAGGAGACAGGCTGGGAGGACGAGAAATAAGAGTTAACAACAACACTGTCTGCTCGTCGTGGTTAAAAAAGGGGACAGACCAATAGGAAAAAAGTATGTTACTGTCTGCTTTTCTTTGGTTTAAAAGGGGATTGGCTGAGAGGAGGAGAAATAAGAGCTAACAACAACACTGTCTGCTCATCGTGGTTAAAAAAAGGGGACACACCAAGAGGAAATTGTATATTACTGTCTGCCTTTCTTTGGTTTAAAAGGGTACAGGCCGAGAGGAGGGTAGATGAGTGTTAATTACAACACTGTCTGCTAGTTGTGGTTTAAAAGGGGACCGACCGCCAGGGAGGAAAAATTCACTTTACTGTCTGCTTTTCTTTGGTTTAAAAGGGGACAGGCCGAGAGGAGGGAAAATGAGAGCTAACAACACTGTCTGCTAGTCGTGATTTAAAAGGGAACCGACACAGAGAAAAACATTTGGTTAACAATAACAAAGCCTGTTAGTGTTGTGGTTTAAAAGGGGACAGACTAAGAGGAAAATGTACATTACTATTTGCTTTCCTTTGGTTTATGAAGGGACAGGCTAAGAGGAGGGGAAATCGTGATGTATGGTTAGCATGTGTGACATGTATATGACTGGTATGATGCTGTGTGGTTAACATGTCTGATACATATCTGACATATGATACTGTGTGCTTAGCATGTGACGATGACAGGGAGGAGACACAAAAGTGATAAACACCCTTGGCAGAGAGGAGCAAACCAACCAGACAAACTTCTTCCCACACACCAGCTTCTCTTCGGCCTAATCCAATGTCAAACTCATTCTGCTCGCATTTCTTCGTCTTCACGCTAACATTACATGAAAACACGGGTGTGCATAATGCTCGTCAAACGCAAACTCACGAGAATTACATGACAGCTAAAACATACTTGATCTAAACCAGACATCTTCAAACATGTCGCTGCTTACTTAAAAGCTGGGACTTACTTGAATAGTCTTTGTCTTGTTGGTCGTTTAAACATGCTGAGAGTGAGGCAAGGTATGTGCTGTATATGCAACTTGTTATTAAATGTGCATAGATGTTGGATTCAATTTAGAATAGAATAGAATAGAATAGAATAGATTCATATTTTAATCAAAATTAATGATCAATTGCAATATAACTTTACAAAATGTAACAATTTATTCAGAATTTTTACCAAGTGATTAACAAACAATTAATTCAGATTTGTTTTCAATTAAAGGCAATTAATTAATAAGAATAAATTAAGAGTCATGCTGCCGATTCTGATACCAATCATCCATAAATGACATCCGCTGATACCAAAACCAATCACATGTGTCTAATGAGCATTTTAATGGTCAGTGTTTTGGACAGCGTAACTGTATCAACACAATAGCTAAAACAGTTCCTTATTGTACTATGTTACTTAAAATTGTTAGCAACAAAGTCAAACAAAGCGATTGTGCAAAATAACTTAACAAAATAAAAAAAAATGTTATCTACTACAATTTAAAATCCTTTGGTTTCTCCCCTCAAAGTCCTCCTGATGATTCCCTATACACACACATAGGTGTGGTGAAAATAATCTCTGCATTTGAACCATCACCCTTGATCACCCCCTGGGAGGTGAGGGAAGCAGTGAGCAGCAGTGGTGGCCGCGCCCGGGAATAATTTATGGAACGGCGTGGCGAAGTTGGGAAAGTGGCTGTGCCAGTAATCTGAGGGTTACTGGTTCAATCCCCACCTTCTACCATCCCAGTCCCGTCCGTTGTGTCCTTGAGGAAGACACTTCACCCTTGCTCCTGATGGGACCACGTTAGCGCCTTGCATGGCAGCTGCCGTCATCAGTGTGTGAATGTGTGTGTGAATGGGTGAATGTGGAAATACTGTCAAAGCGCTTTGGGCTCCTTAAAAAGGGGTAGAAAAGCGCTATACAAGTACAACCCATTTACCATGAAATTTTTGGTGATTTAACACCCAATTCCAACCCTTGATGCAGAGTGCCAAGCAGGGGGGTAATGGGTCCCATTTGTATAGTCTTTGTTATGTATAAATATATATATGTATATAAAAATGGATTGTACTTGTATAGCGCTTTTCTACCTTCAAGGTACTCAAAGCGTTTTGACACTACTTCCACATTTACCCATTCACACACTGATGGAGGGAGCTTCCATGCAAGGCGCTAACCAGCACCCATCAGGAGCAAGGGTGAAGTGTCTTGCTCAGGACACAACGGACGTGACGAGGTTGGTACTAGGTGGGATGTGAACCTGGGACCCTCGGGTTGCGCACGGCCACTCTCCCAATGCGCCACGCAGTATACATATATATATATATATATATATATATATATATACTGTATGTATATATCTACGCCTATATATATAATAATATATGTATGTATACACATATATATAAATGATATATATACAATTATAAATGTATACATATACACACATATAAACAAATACATACATACATGCACA
This sequence comes from Nerophis ophidion, assembly GCF_033978795.1. Classification (NCBI taxonomy): domain Eukaryota; kingdom Metazoa; phylum Chordata; class Actinopteri; order Syngnathiformes; family Syngnathidae; genus Nerophis; species Nerophis ophidion. The sequence goes on along the minus strand of NC_084619.1, from coordinate 57,418,366 downwards.
AATATACATACATGTATACTTATATATGTATTTTTTATACATTCATACATATGTATATATTTATACATATATGTATACATTTATACACATATGTACATACATGCATACATATATATACAAATATATTTATTTCTATATATTTATACATATGTATATATACATATATATTTATTTTTATATACTTATACATATGTAAATACTTATACAAATATGTATACATTTATACACATACATACATACATACATACATACATGCATACACATATATATATATATATATATATATATATATATATATATATATATATTTTATATATATTTATACATATGTAAATATGTATACATATATGTATACATATATACACATATATACATATATATGTATTTGTTATATATTTATACATATGTAAATATCTATACATATACGTATACATATATATATACATATATATACATATAATAATATGTATATATATACGTATACATATATATACACATATATATATACATATATGTATATTTATATATATATATACATATATACATATATCCATCCACCCATCCATTTTCTACCGCTTATTCCCTTTTGGGATCGCGGGGGCGCTGGCGCCTATCTCAGCTACAGTCAGGCGGAAGGCGGGGTACACCCTGGACAAGTCGCCACCTCATCGCAGGGCCAACACAGATAGACAGACAACATTCACACTCACATTCACACACTAGGGCCAATTTAGTGTTGCCAATTAACCTATCCCCAGGTGCATGTCTTTGGAAGTGGGAGGAAGCCGGAGTACCCGGAGGGAACCCACATATATATGTATGTTATATATTTATACATATGTAAATATTTATACATATATGTATACATATACATACACATATACATATAATAATATGTATATTTATATATATATATATGTATATATATATATATATGAATAATATATTTACATATACATGTATATATATACATATATATGTATGTTATATATTTATACATATGTAAATATTTATACATATATGTATACATATATATACACATATATACATATAATAATATGTATATTTATATATATATATGTATATATATATATATATATATATGAATAATATATTTACATATACATGTATATATATATACACACACAATTATATAGTAGCGTGTTTGTTTTGATCGCATCCTGAGTGAGGTACAAGTTTGAGTTCTACACAAATAAATACTGTTTGAGTCCTTTTGATTCATGTGCCCAGGAGGTTTGTACCTTCTCGGAACTGCACACAACATTGATTCAGAAAAGGAGTGTGGGTTTTTGATGCGGCCAGACGAGGAGTTTCCCAGAATAAAGTCAGTGGTATTCTGAGTAAAAATGCTACTGATGCGAACAGGTTTCAACCACACTTTTCCTTTATAGCGGGACCAAGCAAACAAGCAAAAACATTATCTTGATGGATTGACCTGAAGTTGAAAAAAAACCCAAAACCTTGCGTTGAAAAATCTATAAAAATGTAAACATTTTTTTAATTTTTTAAAAACATTTTCTATGACTGAAGGGAGCCCAAAAGTACAAAAAACAAATGGTTTAAAGAACGAATACTTTCACAATGGTCCCCGCTTGCTTAGATTCTTCGGTGAGCGGCCCTACGGGGAAAAAGTTTGGACACCCCTGGTCTTTGGGTATTGACAATGTTGTTGTCAGTTGACACACAGTAAACAACTGCATTATCCAGAATAATAGGATTCATTTTCTGTGTGTGTGTGTGCGTGTGTGCGTGTGTGCGAATGTGTATGACTCTGCATTTTCCCCAGCGACACACAAGAAAGAGCGGCAAGACAACACCCAGGTTGTGTTGTGGAAGATTGAGAGAACACTTAACAGGAACTACATCAAGGCAATACACACACACACACACACACACACACACAAGATCCATTTCCTGTGTAGTTTTACAAAGACAGTTATCATCATTAGTGAGGGTGTGTCTGAAAAGTGTGTGCGTGTGTGTGTGTGTGTGGGCGTGCCTGTGTATGTATGTGTGTGTGTGTTCCTGATGTCACAAAGGGACAACTTCTACATGCCCACAGCTTGATGAAGGACAGCCTTGTTTAAAAAATAAAATCAGGCTTCACTACACATCTTGAAATAGGTTTTGAGGATAACTGTACGAACTTTGGCAAAGATTTGTTTTTCATGATCGTTTGGTAAATTTTAGAAGCGAACAGACTTCTCTGCAATTCATACTTTTCAACGTGTTTTGGCCTGTAAGCATGCTTTTGTCCTCCAAAACTTCGGCAGGGATTGGTACCGAACGCGTTACTTTTTTTGACATCGACGGGATCCCGCCGGTCCAAACCTAAAATCCAACATAATTCCGCACTGTTGGCGCTTGGCGATCACTCCAGCAGCACTGAGAGCGGACTGAGCCAAACTATCTCTAGGTAATGTCACGCCTATGGATTATGTTTCCTTTTGGTCATGTTGTGTTTTGTTTTTTGGACATGCAGTTCTTGCATTTGCACTTCCTTGTTTTCTTTGTCATTATGGCTACTCAGTAGTTTCCACCTTGTCTCCAAGTCACGCACCGGTCCTCAGTTCTCACACCTGTTAATCATTATCATTGGTATTATTTAAACCGGTAGTTGCAAAGTGTTCAGGCTGGCAACTTCACATATTCCTCATATTCCTCCATGCCATGCCTAGTTTCCCTTCCGCTCATGCCACGTACGATTTAGTTATTTATGCCACAGTGCAAGTTTTTGTTTCATGTCTATAATAATAATAATAATAATGGATTAGATTTATATCGCGCTTTTCTATTGTTATATACTCAAAGCGCTCACAAAGAAGTGGGAACCCATCATTCATTCACACCTGGTGGTGGTAAGCTACATCAGTAGCCACAGCTGCCCTGGGGTAGACTGACGGAAGCGTGGCTGCCAGTTTGCGCCTACGGCCCCTCCGAAAACTACCAATCATTCATTCATCATTCATTCACCGGTGTGAGTGGCACCGGGGGCAAAGAGTGAAGTGTCCTGCCCAAGGACACAACGGCAGCGACTTTGATGTCCATAGGTGGGAAGCGAACCTGCAACCCTCAGGTTTCTGGCACGGCCGCTCTACCCACCACGCCATACCGCCCCTATAGTCATGCCATTGTGCTAGTTTTTGTTTTTTCATGCCACATTGCAAGTGTTTATGTTTCATGTTTGTAGTTTGTAGCCTGTATGCTAGTCTTTTGGTTTTTCATAGCCAAGTGTTCGTACCTCCTTGTGAGCGCCCTTTGTTTGCCTTTTTTGAGTTTTAGTGTTAATAAATCAAAATGTACTTTCATTCACGCCTGGCTCGCCCAAAATTCCCTCTGCGACGAAGAAACAATCCAAGTCCAAGTCCTTGTTTGACAGGTAATGTTGCAATTTTCAACGCCAACAAAGCAATTTTTTTTAAACCCCCCCACCAATGTGAATAGAGTCAGGCTCCACGTTTCCATAAATGTACTAGCTTGATGCAAAAAACATTGCCTTTGCTATTGACATGCTACTGATTAGCATTAGCGATTTTACATGATGATTCCAACACCTCCAAATGTGTTGGTGAAAACAACTTCTAAGATGCATGTTGCAATCCAACAGCTTTCATAAGTACAATACTTATAGCAAGGAAACTCAAGGTCCGGGTGCCAGGATCTTACCCGCCATGTCATTTATGGCCGGAAATAACAAAGCACCCTCTGGCTAAATGTATTTGTTCTTTTAAATTCTTCTTCTTCTTTCATATGTCATCAGATGGCCAACTCCATGTAGTGTAGCAACGTCCTCGTCTAGGGTCCTAAATCGAAGATGCCGGCTTCTGAAGGTGGGCTGTATAGGGGGAAGTCAGTGGTTATGTGCTCGGCAGTCTGTTCAGGTTCGCCACACTCGCGTGCCACACTGTCTGATAGACCCCAAGCGTTTACCTGTTTCTCACCTTTTTTGTAAGGGGTGCCGAAAGTTGGCAGACCCGTCAGCAATCCTGTTCTGTCTCCCTGTAATGTTTGTCTGATCTTGAATGGGATAGTGCTGAAAATCTTAATTTCCCCTCGGGGATTAATGAAGTATTTCTGATTCTGATTCAGATATGACTTGAAGCGAGCAACCCCAGTGCGTAGGCGACTCAGCGAGGTCCAGAGATGCCGTGGTAGGTCTTCTCCTGTTACACTTGGATGTCTTGGTGGATGCGGTAGGGCCCAGATGTCTCCCAGGTCTGTTTGCAGGATGCAGCCAGCCAGCCGTCTCTGGACAAGTCCTCAGGAACAGACTGTAGCATCTCTTGTGCCGCCTTGTTGTAGGGATGGCGAGACTTGAGCCTGCATGGTGGTGCCGGTGTTGCTGTAGTTTTGTGCAGTATGTGCCAGTCGTACTTCTGGGCTTTTCATGCCAGGGCGAGGGTAGCCGTATCCCGTCGTACACTGGCCGGGCTGATTCCAGCTAGGACTGGCAAGTGGGACACGGGGGTGGGTTTCAGACAACCAGGGACTGTCATGTCATTGTGATCATGTTCTGTTTATCCATCCCATCCCTTTTCTACAGCTTAATCCCTTTGGGGTCGCGGGGGGCGCTGGTGCCTATCTCAGCTACAATCGGGTGGAAGGCGGGGTACACCCTGGACAAGTCGCCTCCTCAGCGGCGGGTCACACAGATAGACAGACGACATTCACACTCACATTCACAAATTAGGGCCAATTTAGTCTTGCCAATCAACCTATTCCCAGTTGCATGTCTTTGGAAGTGGGAGGAAGCCAGAGTACCCGAAGGGAACCCACGCATTCACGGGGAGGATATGCAAACTCGACACAGAAAGATCCCGAGCCCGGGATTGAACCCAGGATTACTCAGGACCTTCGTATTGTGAGGCAGACGCACTAACCCCTCTGCTTCACCATGCCTACCAGTCAGTTCACCTGTTATGTGTTCACGACTCACGCACCTGTCATCACTGCATCTATTTAAGCCTGTAGTTGCCAGGCAGTCAGTCTGGCGACATCACCCTCTACCACCTCATACACACCCATGTTATCCATGCCGATGATCCATGCTCTTTCTCGGTCACAGTAAGGATTTTCGTTTCGGTTGTTCATAGTTCTGCCATTGTGCAAGTTTTTACTATGAATTGATTAACGTGGACCCCGACTTAAACAAGTTGAAAAACTTATTCGGGTGTTACCATTTAGTGGTCAATTGTACGGAATATGTACTGTACTGTGCAAACTACTAATAAAAGTATCAATCAATCAATCAATTGTTTCATAGCCAAGTTTTGTACCTCCTCGGTGAGCGCCTTTCGTTTGTACCTTTTTTTGAGTTATTAATTATAATATGTCCTTACCTTCACGCCATGTCCGTTCCAATCGCTTTGCACCTTGGGAAAACAAACCGCACCATAGTCGAAGTCTCAACAGTGACTATCCGAAGGGCGTTGTTGATGACAGTATCTACCTTATTCACAGGCAACAGGTAGGACCAGGGCTTGTGTAAATATAGCTATTCCAATTCTGACAGATATGTACAACCAACCCTAATCCAAAAGTATCTGATAATGCAACAATAAGTTTCAAGCGTGTTTTTTTTTATTATCAAAAATAATCACTTAAATATCTGCTTGTTGCCTTGATTCACGACATCAAAGCAAGTTATCAATCAATCTAGTAAAATAATCATAGTTGGGTCACTGTTACAAACAGCCCTATACTGGACTGCTGCGCCAGGTACACACTTAACCACGTTGTGAAGCATGCGGACGACACAACAGTAGTGGGCCTCATACGTGACAACGACATGGACTACAGAGAGGTGGTGAAACATTTGGTTGACTGGTGCAGAACCAACAACCTGGTCCTGAACGTCCACAAGACCAAGGATATCATCATGAACTTCAGGAGGCACCAGTCCAGCCACACTCCACTCTTTATCAACGACACAGTAGTGGAGATGGTAAGCAGCACCAATTTCCTGGGAGTGCAGATAAATGACAATATGACCTGGTCCCTACACACCGTAGTTTTTCTAAAAAAGAGCTCAGTCAATCAATCAATCAATGTTTACTTATATAGCCCTAAATCACTAGTGTCTCAAAGGGCTGCACAAACCACAACACAAACCACTACGACATCCTCGGTAGGCCCACATAAGGGCAAGGAAAACTCACACCCAGTGGGACGTCGGTGACAATGATGACTATGAGAACCTTGGAGAGGAGGAAAGCAAAGGATGTAGAGCGGGTCTAACATGATACTGTGAAAGTTCAATCCACAATGGATCCAACACAGTCGCGAAAGTCCAGTTCAAAGCGGATCCAACACAGCAGCGAGAGTCCCATTCACAGTGGAGCCAGCAGGAAACCATCCCAAGCGGAGGCGGATCAGCAGCGCAGAGATGTCCCCAGCCGATACACAGGCAAGCAGTACATGGCCACCGGATCGGACCGGACCCCCTCCACAAGGGAGAGTGGGACATAGGAGAAAAAGAAAAGAAATGGCAGATCAACTGGTCTAAAAAGGGAGTCTATTTAAAGGCTAGAGTATACAAATGAGTTTTAAGGTGAGACTTAAATGCTTCTACTGAGGTGGCATCTCGAACTGTTGCATTCCAGAGTACTGGAGCCCGAACGGAAAACGCTCTATAGCCCGCAGACTTTTTTTGGGCTTTGGGAATCACTAACAAGCCGGAGTCCTTTGAACGCAGATTTCTTGCCGGGACATATGGTACAATACAATCGGCAAGATAGGATGGATTGATTGATTGATTGATACTTTTATTAGTAGATTGCTCAGTACAGTACATATTCCGTACAATTGACCACTAAATGGTAACACCCGAATAAGTTTTTCAACTTGTTTAAGTCGGGGTCCACGTTAATCAATTCATGGTACAAATATATACTATCAACATAATACATTCATCACACAAGTTAATCATCATAGTATGTACATTGAATTATTTACATTATTTACAATCCGGGGGGTGGGTGGGGAGCTTTGGTTGATATCAGAACTTCAGTCATCAACAATTGCATCAACAGAGAAATGTGGACATTGAAACAGTGTATGTCTTACAGTAGGATATGTAGAGCCAGCAGAGAACATAGTGAGTTCAGATAGCATAAGAACAAGTATATACATTATAAATACATTTGAGTTGTTTATAATCCGGGGAGATGGGATGTGAATGGAGGAGGGTATTAGTAAAGTGTTGAAGTTGCCTGGAGGTGTTGTTTTAGAGCGGTTTTGAAGGAATATAGATATGCACTTACTTTTATACCTGTTGGGAGTGCATTCCACATTGATGTGGCATAGAAAGAGAATGAGTTGAGACCTTTGTTAGATCGAAATCTGGGTTTAACGTGGTTTGTGGAGCTGACCCCTGGTGTTGTGGTTATGGCGGTCATTTACGTTAAGGAAATAGTTTGACGTGTACTTCGGTATCAAGGAGGTGTAGCGGATTTTATAGACTAGGCTCAGTGCAAGTTGTTTTACTCTGTCCTCCACCCTGAGCCAGCCCACTTTGGAGAAGTGGGTTGGATTGAGGTGTGATCTGGGGTGGAGGTCTAAAAGTAACCGGATTAGCTTATTCTGGGATGTTTGGAGTCTAGATTTGAGGGTTTTGGAGGTGCTGGGGTACCAGGAGGTGCAAGCGTAATCAAAGAAGGGTTGAATGAGAGTTCCCGCTAGAATCCTCAAGGTGTTTTTGTTGACCAGAGAGGAGATTCTGTAGAGGAATCTCGTTCTTTGGTTGACCTTTTTGATCACCTTGGTTGCCATTTTATCACAGGAAAGATTGGCCTCTAGAATGGAACCTAGGTAGGTGATCTCATCCTTCCTGGTGATAACAATGTCACCCACTTTTATAGTGAAGTCACTGACCTTCTTAAGTTTGATATGGGACCCAAATAGGATGGATTCCGTTTTACCTAAGTGTATGGATAGCTTGTTGTCAGCGAGCCAGGTGCAAATATTGAGGAGTTCAGCACTGAGGATTTGTTCCACCTGTGACTTGTCCTTGCCGGATACCAGCAGGGCCGAGTCATCCGCAAACAGGAACAATTCACAGTGGCATGCTGATGGCATGTCATTCACGTATATTAGGAACAGTAAAGGTCCTAGTATACTCCCCTGAGGGACTCCACAGCTTACTGAGAGGGGAGGGGACATGGTGCCGTTCACCTCTACCACCTGTTTCCTCCCCTCCAAGTAAGATTGCATCCAGCTTGATGAGGTTTCGTCGAATCCGATTGCTCGGAGCTTATCCAACAGTATAGCATGGTTAACGGTGGAACGGTGGAACTAGACTGTAGTATTTTATACGTAAGTAGTAAAACCTTAAAGTCACATCTTAAGTGCACAGGAAGCCAGTGCAGGTGAGCCAGTACAGGCGTAATGTGATAAAACTTTCTTGTTCTCAGCAGCACATGCACTTTTTACGTCGAATGAAAAGAGCACAGCTCCCTCCCCCCCATTCACACCCCATTCTACAGAGGCACTACAGAGAACCTACAGACCAACTGCATCTCTGTCTGGACTGAAGCCGGCAGTGCCTCACACTGGATGTCTCTGCAGCGAGTGGTGAGGACGGCGGAAAAGATCACCAGGACTCCACTTCCTCCTATCAAGAAAAACGCAAAAAACCGCTGCCTGACCAGGGCTCTGAAAATCTGCAGAGACTTTTCCCACCCCCACCAATAACTGTTCCACAGCCTCTGTAGCAGAACCTCCATGTTCAGTAACAGCTTCTTCCCTCAGGCCACAAGACTCTTGATCGCATCATAATAATCCCCTCAATTACCCCCAAAAATGGATTAACTCGATGGAATATAAGGACAATATAACATACAGCCATAAACATGCAATATATTTATTTGTACAGTAATTGATTTATTTATATCTGCACCTTATTGCTTCTTTATCCCGCACTACAACGAGCTAATGCAACAAGATTTTGTTCTTATCTATACTGTAAAGTTCAAATTTGAATGACAATAAAAGGAAGTCTAAGTCTATAATTGCGATTGCATGACTTAACAATTTTGAGGGCTCAACAAAGACCGGACAGCAAAGACTGAACTATACGCCAGTGGTCCACAACCACCGGGCCATGGCCCGATTGGTACCTGGCCGCAGAAGAATTTTTTAATTCATTTTTATTAAAAAAAATAATAATAATTGTATTTATTTATTTTTAATTAAATCAACATAAAAAACACAATATACACTTACAATTAGTGCGCCAACCACAAAAACCTCCCTTTTTCATGCCAAAAACGTCCCTTTTTCATGACAAAGAAAAAAAAAAAAAAAAACATTCCACCGACACTGCCGCTTGGTTTTGTTTATTGAAAATGTCAAATCCAAGATGGACACCATGGGGTGTAATTGGTGCTGTTTTCCTGGACAACATTAGCGGCGGCTGAGCAGTGTAAATGAACGGTGGACATACAGTTGATAGACACTTGCGATAGTCAATCGGATCATGAGTAGCCCATCTAGGTAGCCCTACATAAAACCTGACAATCACAACTTGTGATTTGCGAAAGGAAGAAGTGGCACTGGTGCAGAGAACATGTCATTTAATTGAATTTTAACCCACAAAGAAGGGTTCAAATAGGATATTTAGAGAGAAACTAGATCTTGTCAGACGAGGTCAGCCGACCACGGAAACTAGCTAAACTACTTAAATCAACAGACTACGAGTGGCACCACTGGCTCATACGGCGTCGGATGGGTGCTACAAATTGTGAGCTCAAATATTGAATTTCTTTATTTTTTCATGTTTAATCCTATATTTTTTTTACAATTATTTAAATCAGTAATGCGGACGTTGTACCGATCCGTTGTGGTGAAGAAGGAGCTGAGCCGGAAGGCAAAGCTCTCAATTTATCGGTCGATCTACGGTCCCATCCTCACCTATGGTCATGAGCTTTGGGTCATGACCGAAAGGATAAGATCACGGGTACAAGCGGCCGAAATGAGTCTCCTCCGCCGGGTGGCAAGTCTCTCTTCCTTAGAGATAGCTCTGTCATCCGGGAGGAGCTCAAAGTAAAGCCGCTGCTCCTCCGCATCGAGAGGAGCCAGATGAGGTGGTTCGGGCATCTGGTCAGGATGCCACCCGAACGCCTCCCGAGGGAGGTGTTTAGGCCACGTCCAACCGGTAGGAGGCCACGGGGAAGACCCAGGAAACGTTGGGAAGACTATGTCTCCCGGCTGGCCTGGAAACACCTGGGGATCCCCCGGGAAGAGCTGGACGAAGTGGCTTGGGAGATGGAAGACTGGGCTTCCCTGCTTAGGCTGCTGCCCCCGCGACCCGACCTCGTATAAGCGGAAAAAGATGGATGGATGGATGGATATTTGAATTTTGACTACCACAAAAGATATATTTGATGCGGGTTTATTATTTTATTTAAATATGTCGAAAAAAAGCCCACTTAGTAAAATGGTTCTCAAATGGGGTTACGCATATCCCTGGGGGTACTTGAAGGTATGCAAATATATTCTATATTCTAAAAATAGCAACAATTCAAAAATCCTTTATATATATATTTATTGAATAATACTTCAACAAAATATGAATGTAAGTTCATAAACTATGAAAAAAAATACAACAATGCAATATTCAGCGTTGACAGCTAAAAAAAATGTGTGGACATGTTCCATAAATATTGATGTTAAAGATTTATTTGTTTGTGGAGAAATGTTTAGAATTAAGTTCATGAATCAAGATGGATCACTATTACAATCCCCAAAGAGGGCACTTTAAGTTGATGATTACTTCAATGTGTAGAAATGTTTATTTAAAATTGAATCACTTGTTTATTTTTCAACAAGTTTTTAGTTATTTTTATATCTTTTTTCCCAAATAGTTCAAAATGACCACTACAAATTAGCAATATTTTGCACTGTTGTACAATATAATAAATCAGAAACTGATGACTTAGTGCTGTATTTTACTTCTTTATCTCAAAAAAGCTTTGCTCTGATTAGGGGGTACTTGAATTAAAAAAATGTTTACAGGGTGTACATCACTGAAAAAAGTTTGAGAACCACGGGTTTAGTACACTGTTGAGGTGATTCCATGCCCGTTTCTGAATAGCATTTCTCCAGCCGTGGTCTAGTGGTGAAATAAATGATGGCATTTGGGGAGGTATTTATTGAAGTCGGACTAAGTAGGTCATCACTGAAGGCCTAGGTGGGAAACGCACAGCCCGCAACACACTTCCAATAAACTACTGGGACACCCGTGGTGTTTATTTCAAGTTGTGGAACAAACCCTAAATAAAAAAATAAAGAATACTACAATACAGGATGTTTAAAGGCCTACTGAAATGAGATTTTCTTATTTAAACGGGGATAGCAGGTCCATTCTATGTGTCATACTTGATCATTTCGCAATATTGCCATATTTTTGCTGAAAGGATTTAGTAGAGAACATCCACGATAAAGTTCGCAACTTTTGGTCGCTAATAAAAAAGCCTTACCTGTACCGGAAGTAGCAGATGATATGCGCGTGACATCACGGGTTGTAGAGCTCCTCACATCTGAACATTGTTTACAATCATGGCCACCAGCAGGGAGAGCGATTCGGACCGAGAAAGCAACGATTTCACCATTAATTTGAGCGAGGATGAAAGATTCGTGGATGAAGATAGTGAGAATGAAGGACTAGGAAAAAAAAAAATAGGGCAGTGGGACACATTTACTAGGATAATTCCGGAAAATCCCTTATCTGCTTATTGTGTTACTAGTGTTTTAGTGAGATTATATAATCGTACCTGAAAGTCGGAGGGGTGTGACCACAGGTGTGGTGACCGCCAGTGTCTCTGAGGGAAGCAACGTTTCTTGACTAGGCGAAGCGAAGGCAGCCGGTCGGGCCGGGCTGAGCTTTTATTTCCCCTCCTCCACGGTGGAAGCATCCCACTTTCGGGGGCGGCCGGTCGGAGGAGGCAAGAGAGTTCGCAACTGCCTCTTTGAAAGGTGCACGAGGAACGGCGCAAGTTCCGCTCATGTCTACGGTAAGAGCCGACCTATTACCAAAATTTTATCGCCGAAACCTGCCGGTTGACATGTGGTAGGGAACCATGTTCGCTTGACCGCTCTGTTCCATAGTAAAGCTTCACCTTTGGGAATGTAAACAAGAAAACACCGGCTGTGTTTGTGTTGCTAAAGGCGGCCGCAATACACCGCCTCCCACCTACATCTTTCTTCTTTGACGTCTCCATTATTTATTGAACAAATTGCAAAAGATTCTGTGTAATTATGCGATTAAAGCAAACGACTTATAGCTGTTATCGGGCTGGAACAAAATGTCCGCTACAATCCGTGATTTCACGCGTACGCGTCATCATACCGCAACGTTTTCAACAGGATACTTGGCGGGAAATTTAAAATCGCAATTTGGTAAACTAAACCGGCCGTATTGGCATGTGTTGCAATGTTAAGATTTCATCATTGATATATAAACTATCAGACTGCGTGGTGGGTAGTAGTGGGTTTCAGTAGGCCTTTAAACACAGAACATTTTCCTAAAAGGAAGGCGTAAAAAGGCCTAGTGTAATTGTCGTTTGGCCTGTTCCATCCGGCTGATGTTTTCCACCCTGGCGTAAAACTCTCAGTTGCTGCAGTTTCCTGGTGAGCGCGGCCAGAGGGCATTGTGGGAAATGAGGCTAAAATTGCAAACAGATAAGAAGTGATTGAGCAGACATAGCAAACATGTTAGTCATTGCGTTATCAAAGGAGATATCAGCATGCAGATAATTCTTTGTTTTCACTCTTTGGACAAGTGTGTGTGTGTTAGAGATGGTATTTATGACTCTTTTTTTGACTGTTTAAAACTGATCCCATACCGAAATAACTTGGTAGCACAAGAGCATTATAACAATAGATGGAAAAATACACAATATGTAAAAAATAAAACGTACTTACTGATATAAAAAGTATAAATACAATAAAAAAGTGAGTAGACGATTGTGTCTTGGTTTGGTGACCACAGAGATGCAAAGATAGCAGGCGGAATGCAAGTAAAACTAACTGATTTGTCACAGGAAGCAGGCAATTCGCTCAGGAACTTGTAAGCAAGGTGGTGACCCATCCTTGTTTGTGAATGTCCGAGCATCTCATGGAAGCTGCTTTTTTTTTTACCCAATCATGGCACCCGCATGTTCCCAATCAGCCTGTTCACCTGTGGGATGTTCCAAATAAGTGTTTGATGAGCATTCCTCAACTTTCTCTGTCTTTTTTGCCACTTACGCCAGCTTTTTTGAAACACGTTGCAGGCATCAAATTCCAAATGAGTTAATATTTGCAAAAAATAAGGTTTTCCAGCTCAAAAGTGAACTGTCTTCAATATAGGTTAATGAGAATTTGCAAATCATTGTATTCTGTTTTTATTTACAATTTATACAACGTGCCAACTTATCTGGTTTTGGATATATGTATGTATATATGTATATATATGTGTACATATGTACATGTATATGAATGTATACGTATATATGTATATATGTATACATACAGTTGTCACGCCTATGGTTCATGTTTTGTTTTGGTCATGTTGAGGTTTTCCAAAATGGCGGCGCCCGGATGGGCTGCAACATCGCGGAGCTCTTGCTAAAGATGGAACATTTGGCAGAAATACCGGACAATTCTGCAAACTTCATGGCTGGCTCACATCGTGGTCACTCCGTGATCACGTACGACCGCCAGACACTTCTGGATGTGGACATATCGGGCCGTTTTGGACTGATAGACGCGTGCTTGCTAGACGTGCTAACTAGCATGGGAATAATTTGGCGGCTACATCCAGCGGCCTGTGAAGCAGGGGAGTATAGTAGCAGCGGGGGCCGTCTACGGACCAGACGCCAGCGGTGTGATCGGAAACGCGGATGTCGAGCGGGGCTAAAAACAAAGCAGAAGGCTAATCCCCACAGAACACAACTTCCCTCCATCCTGAAGCCGGATTTAAATGGAAGATGCGAGACTACTGGTCTGGGTAAGGAGTCAGTTAAATTAGAACAAGTTAAGGAGTCAGTTAAATTAGAACAAGTTTTTTTCTGCTTTGAGTGTTTCAGAGTTGGACATGTGTTTTACTGAGGTGGCAAACTATGATGCGTGCAGTTTATCAAAGCAACAAACAAACTATCGGAAAATTCCCGTTACTGAGGTGGCTAACCATGATGCGTGCAGTTTATCAAAGCAACAATCAAACAATTGGAAAATTCCCATCGTATCAATTCCTAGATATGGTCATAATTATACTAAATGCACTGGGCATAATAAACACATTATTAATATTGCTACTACGGATAATTTGATCAAAAATTCCCTAAAACAGCCCACTACCTACAATATAGGTTTTTTAAACATAAGATCATTGTCTCCCAAAACGTTGTTAGTTAATGATATTATCAGAGACAACAATCTTAACGTCATCGGTCTCAGCGAAACCTGGCTTAAACCAAATGACTTTTTTGCGCTAAATGAGGCATGTCCTCCTAACTTTACACATGCGCATATTGCCCGTCCTCTTAAAAGGGGTGGGGGGTTCGCACTAATATACAACGAAAACTTTAACCTTAGCCCTCACATAAATAATAAATATAAATCGTTTGAGGTGCTTACTATGAGGTCTGTCACACCGCTGCCTCTACACCTGGCTGTTATCTACCGCCCCCCAGGGTCCTGTTCGGACTTTATCAACGAATTCTCAGAGTTCGTTGCTGATCCAGTGACACACGCCGATAATATAGTCATAATGGGGGACTTTAATATCCATATGAATACCCCATCGGACCCACCGTGCGTAGCGCTCCAGACTATAATTGATAGCTGTGGTCTCACACAAATAATAAATGAACCCACGCATTGCAACGGTAATACAATAGACCTAGTGCTTGTCAGGGGTATCACCGTTTCCAAAGTTACGATACTCCCGTATACTAAAGTATTGTCCGATCATTACCTTATAAAATTCGAGGTTCAGACGCATGTTCGTCAAACTAATAATAATAATAACTGCTATAGCAGCCGCAACATTAATACGGCCACAACGACAACTCTTGCTGACCTACTGCCCTCGGTAATGGCACCATTCCCAAAATATGTGGGCTCTATTGATAACCTCACTAACAACTTTAACGACGCCCTGCGCGAAACCATTGATAACATAGCACCGCTAAAGTTAAAAAAGGCTCCAAAAAAGCGCACCCCGTGGTTTACAGAAGAAACTAGACCTCAGAAATTATGTAGAAAGCTGGAACGCAAATGGCGCACGACTAAACTTGAGGTGCACCATCAAGCATGGAGTGATGGTTTAATAACTTATAAACGCATGCTTACCTTAGCTAAAGCTAAATATTACTCAAATCTCATCCACCGTAATAAAAACGATCCTAAATTTTTGTTTAGTACGGTAGCATCCCAACAAGGGACCCCTTCCAGTAGCTCCACCTACTCTGCTGATGACTTTATGCAATTCTTTAGTAAGAAAATTGAAGTCATTAGAAAGGAGATTAAAGACAATGCGTCCCAGCTACAACGGGGTTCTATTAACACAGATACGATGGTATATACGGCGGATACTGCCCTCCAAAATAGTTTCTCTCGTTTTGAGGAAATAACATTAGAGGAATTGTTACAACGTGTAAATGGAATAAAACAAACAACATGTTTACTTGACCTTCTTCCTGGGAAACTGATCAATGAGCTCTTTGTATTATTAGGTCCATCAGTGCTAAATATTATAAACTTATCACTTTCCTCGGGCACTGTTCTCCTAGCATTCAAAAAAGCGGTTATTTATCCTCTTCTTAAAAGACCTAACCTCGATCCTGACCTCATGGTAAACTACCGACCGGTGTCTCACCTTCCCTTTATTTCAAAAATCCTCGAAAAAATTGTTGCGGAGCAGTTAAATGAACACTTAGCGTCTAACAATCTATTTGAAACCTTTCAATCCGGTTTCAGGGCAAATCACTCCACGGAGACAGCCCTCGCAAAAATGACTAATGATCTATTGCTAACGATGGATTCTGATGCGTCATCTATGTTGCCGCTCCTCGATCTTAGCGCTGCTTTCGATACTGTCGATCATATTATTTTATTAGAACGTATCAAAACACGAATTGGTATGTCAGACTTAGCCCTGTCTTGGTTTAACTCTTATCTTACTGATAGGATGCAGTGTGTCTCCCATAACAATGTGACCTCGGACTACGTTAAGGTCACGTGTAGAGTTCCCCAGGGTTCGGTCCATGGCCCTGCACTCTTCAGCATCTACATGCTGCCGCTAGGTGACATCATACGCAAATACGGTGTTAGCTTTCACTGTTATGCTGATGACACCCAACTCTACATGCCTCTAAAGCTGACCAACACGCCGGATTGTAGTCAGCTGGAGGCGTGTCTTAATGAAATTAAACAATGGATGTCCGCTAACTTTTTGCAACTCAACGCCAAAAAAACGGAAATGCTGATTATCGGTCCTGCTAGACACCGAACTCTATTTAATAATACAACTCTAACATTTGACAACCAAACAATTAAACAAGGCGACACGGTAAAGAATCTGGGTATTATCTTCGACCCAACTCTCTCCTTTGAGTCACACATTAAAAGCGTTACTAAAACGGCCTTCTTTCATCGCCGTAATATCGCTAAAATTCGCTCCATTCTGTCCACTAAAGACGCTGAGATCATTATCCATGCGTTTGTTACGTCTCGCCTCGACTACTGTAACGTATTATTTTCGGGTCTCCCCATGTCTCGTATTAAAAGATTACAGTTGGTACAAAATGCTGCTGCTAGACTTGACAAGAACAAGAAAGTTTGATCACATTACGCCTGTACTGGCTCACCTGCACTTAAGATGTGACTTTAAGGTTTTACTACTTACGTATAAAATACTCCACGGTCTAGCTCCATCCTATCTTGCCGATTGTATTGTACCATATGTCCCGGCAAGAAATCTGCGTTCAAAGGACTCCGGCTTATTAGTGATTCCCAAAGCCCAAAAAAAGTCTGCGGGCTATAGAGCTTTTTCATTTCGGGCTCCAGTACTCTGGAATGCCCTCCCGGTAACAGTTTGAGATGCCACCTCAGTAGAAGCATTTAAGTCTCACCTTAAAACTCATTTGTATACTCTAGCCTTTAAATAGACTCCCTTTTTAGACCAGTTGATCAGCCGTTTCTTTTCTTTTTCTCCTATGTCCCACTCTCCCTTGTGGAGGGGGTCCGGTCCGATCCGGTGGCCATGTACTGCTTGCCTGTGTATCGGCTGGGGACATCTCTGCGCTGCTGATCCACCTCCGCTTGGGATGGTTTCCTGCTGGCTCCGCTGTGAACGGGACTCTCGCTGCTGTGTTGGATCCGCTTTGGACTGGACTCTCGCGACTGTGTTGGATCCATTATGGATTGAACTTTCACAGTATCATGTTAGACCCGCTCGACATCCATTGCTTACCTCCTCTCCAAGGTTCTCATCGTCATTGTCACCGACGTCCCACTGGGTCATTATTGTTACCGATGTCCCACTGGGTGTGAGTTTTCCTTGCCCTTATGTGGGCCTACCGAGGATGTCGTAGTGGTTTGTGCAGCCCTTTGAGACACTAGTGATTTAGGGCTATATAAGTAAACATTGATTGATTGATTGTTATGTTTAGTTTTTTGGACATTCAGTTCTTGCGTTTGCACTTTTTTTTTTGTCACTGTAGTGGCAATCTTCACCTTCAAATGTTCAAATTTATTGTCACAGGTTTGAGGGAGTGATCCTACGCAGCAGCAAACATTGCAATGAAGTGAGGTCCAGTCAGAAGTCCAGTTAATGCATATTAATTAATTAACTTGCAGGGTGAATGAAACACACGGGATGGCGTGGCGCAGTGGAAGAGTGGCCGTGCGCAACCCGAGGGTCCCTGGTTCAAATCCCACCTAGTACCAACCTCGTCACGTCCGTTGTGTCCTGAGCAAGACACTTCACCCTTGCTCCTGATGGGTGCTGGTTGGCGCCTTGCATGGCAGCTCCCTCCGTCTGTGTGTGAATGGGTAAATGTGGAAGTAATGTCAAAGCGCTTTGAGTACCTTGAAGGTAGAAAAGCGCTTTACAAGTACAACCCATTTATACCATGGATTATTGTAGTGACATTGTGCCAAATGTTCTGTCTTTCCTGCCTGTTGCTGTGTGCTGTTGTCTGCTGTTGGTAAGAACGGGTTGTGCTCCCACACCTGAGTCCTCCTAATCAGCTCACCTGTGCTCCTATGTATATCAGTGGTCCCCAACCTTTTTGTATCCGTGGACCGGTCAATGCTTAATTTGTCCCGCGGCCTGGGAGAATCAATTTTTTTTTTTTTCTTTGTCATGAAAAAGGGACGTTTTTGTGGTTGGTGCACTAATTGTAAGTGTATATTGTGTTTTTTATGTTGATTTAATAATAATAAAAAAAAAAATATATATATATATATATATATATATATATATATAAATAATATTTTTTTTAAAAATAAAAATGAATAAAAAATTATTCTGCGGCCCGGTACCAATCGGGCCACGACCCGGTACTGGGCCGCGGCCCGGTGGTTGGGGACCAATGCTATATATGCCTTCAACCCTGCACTGCTCAACCAAAAAGCACGCCACCTAGTGACAAAAGAAAGTAATGCCAACTCAAAATAAGGATGCCTAAAATTGCTCCTACACACCGGCCCCTAATTGCTTACACTGTAACAATTACTTGAAAGGGAGGCATTCAAATTCATATTTCGTTTTTTTTTTACATTTTTTTTTTTTTTAATAATTTAAAAATAAAAATATGTTGGCATTTCTGGTTCATTAATCTTGAATCTTCATTATGTAGACAAGATTTGGGTTGGTCAGATGCCAAAAAAAAATATAAATAAAATTAAGGGGCATTGGCAGGTCTTTACTCGCGTCTGGGTTTAGGGGTCTCGGTCTTGGGCTCGGCCTCCCCGTCACTTTCCGCGCCAATGCGGGTCACAATGCGACGCATAGTGAAAGGGAGGTCGCCACGCCTCAGCTTGCTCTTGAGGTTGCTGACTTCACGAGTCATGGCGTCTGCTGACTCTGTGGCATCTTCCAGCTCCCTCTGCATCTTCCTTCGGTAGGCGTTTGCCCTCTGAATAGGTAGGTCACGTGTTTAGACACCGAAAGCATTTCAAACTGGTGCGCACAACTCCACTTCACTCGTGTTTCTCAGCAAACAACTATTACATCTTATGCTGTTCGTGGCATCGTTCGTATGTACCTATCTTTAATGTTTATAGTACACAATGAATCATATTTAGCTGTAAAATGTGTGTGTTTTATGATGTTAAACGAGCTTTGATTACATCACTTGTCCATGCCAGCTAACTTTCATTTGTTATCTGCCTCCATCTAGTGGACGTTTGTTGTACTGTTAAGACAATTTACCGGTAAACAGCAGAATGCTGTTTTGTCACTGGTATTTAGTAATTATAACAACACGTCAGTAGTGTGTGACAAATTTAAACTTAGATTTAATTCAAATGGAATACTTGATAATCTGTGGTCTGTGATATGACATTATTAAGTTCATTTAATTCAGGCATTTACATTTACAATGTTTGTGTCATACAGTTTCACCCTTTCAATTGTCAATAAACCTGGCCTCCATCAGTCAGCCTGGTGTTCAGAGTTTTGATGAGCGGAAGGTGTTGAACTTACTGCCTTCGTGTACAAGTGTGCTTAAGGAAGGCAGGATAATGACCTTTAACATCATCTTTTTTCACATGAGTATGATTACTTTGCCCAGTTGTATTCAACACATTTTCCATTTGCATAGTTGATTTTGATACATTTTCAGTTTGCATTAAAGAGAGAGCAGCCTGTCTTGGAGTCATGTAATGAGCTTTGGTGTACTTTTCATATATGAATTGTTTTGGCTTCACAACCTGTGT
Organism: Nerophis ophidion; assembly: GCF_033978795.1. Lineage (NCBI taxonomy): Eukaryota > Metazoa > Chordata > Actinopteri > Syngnathiformes > Syngnathidae > Nerophis > Nerophis ophidion. The sequence continues at coordinate 57,398,419 of NC_084619.1, read as the reverse complement.
GTCAGAGAGGGGCATTGTTTTCTTTGGCGCAGCAGCTCCCTTGTGTGATTCAGAGCTCATTCTGGACACTCTTGATCCTTCCCTAGATCCCATGGTTGCAAAAACTTGCTCCCTTGCATTTGCTGCTGCCAGCTTGGTTTCCAACTCCAACTTTTCCTTTTCCATTCTGAGTTGTACCTGTTGTTTTGCGAATTCTTCCTGTTGTTTTGCGAATTGTTCCTGTTGAATTCTTTGTTGTGATTCAATCTGATGTTTTTTCTCCAATGAAGCAACCTGTCCCGTGAGAGCAGCCTTTTCGGCCTGGGTTCGAATGAGAGCAGATGAGGTAGAAGAGGTTCTTGATGTTATGGAGTTGCGTGTGATTTAGACATTCGATGCACTGTCCTGGGCTCCAATATCAGAAAGTGTAACACTAATGTTCATCATGGGCAAGTGGGACATGCATTTCATCTTGGAATTGCATTTCAACTGAGCCATGTGTTTGAGAAGGATGCAATTGTGACTCCTCTTCCACAGGAGCAGTGTCATGTGCGGTTAGCTTTTTCACTTCTGATAACCATTCATGCACAAGTTTTATGAAACCTAGTATTTTAATCTTTTCTTGAAACAAGTCATTTTTTCTATCAAGTTCCTCTTAAGGCAATGGTAAGGCAATCAATGAGGAATGATTCTCCCTTGCCTCTCCACACAAATGAATCAATTTATCCAAGTAACCTCTTACAGCATTTGCATTTTCATCATTTTCATTTGAATGCATGAGTTGTTTCATTGTGTCCCTTATTTTAGCATCTTTTTTAACACATGCTCCTATTGCTTTATGATAATTGTCAACTTTCATTTCCAAGCCTTTGGCAGTATACTTTATGGCTAATTTTCCCTTTCAGGATCCACATTTTTGCCACCTTGTGGCTGTCCATCATCTTTGCCACCCGACATAATTGGCCAAGTCTCTCCCTTGTGCTGCTTTCAGCTCCACACAACTCACCCTATAGAGCTGGCAGGTGTTTCCAATCACCCTGGCTGATGAGCAGCTGCGTGGCCAAGGCAGAATTCGTCCTCTTGCGGCCTTTTGATGTCCTTCAGTGTTCTTCTTCTTGTCCTTTTCACTCGAAGAGCACCGTTCTTACTTGAGATGTAGTGGCAATCTTCACCTTCAAATGTTCACATTTATTGTCACTACTAAACAGGTTTGAGGGAGTGATCCTACGCAGCAGCAAACATTGCAATGAAGTAAGGTCAAGTCAGAAATCCAGTTAATGCATATTTATTAATTAACTTGCAGGGTGAATGAAACATACCATGGATTATTGTGGTGACATTGTGCCATATGTTCTCCTGTCTTTCCTGCCTGTTGTTGTCTGCTGTTGGTAAGAACAGTTTGTGCCCCCACACCTGAGTCCTCCTAATCAGCTCACCTGTGCTCCTATATATGCCTTCAACCCTGCACTGCTCAACCAAAAAGCACGCCACCTAGTGACAAAAGAAAGTGATGCCAACTCAAAATCCATCCATCCATCCATTTTCTACCGCTTATTCCCTTTTGGGGGCGCTGCAATCAGGCGGAAGGCGGGGTACACCCTGGACAAGTCGCCACCTCATCGCGGGGCCAACACAGATAGACAGACAACATTCACACTCACATTCACACACTAGGGCCAATTTTAGTGTTGCCAATCAACCTATCCCCAGGTGCATGTCTTTGGAAGTGGGAGGAAGCCGGAGTACCCGGAGGGAACCCACACATTCACGGGGAGAACATGCAAACTCCACACAGAAAGATCCCGAGCCTGGATTTGAACCCAGGACTGCAGGACCTTCAGATTGCAATTCTGGAGAACAGAGTTGCTGATTTTGAGCAGTATACACGGATCAATGACGTGATCATCACCGGACTTAGCATCAAACCCCGGTGTCACGCCAAATTTCTTCCCCCCCATTTACTTCTGGGGTCATGATTAATACAGACGTTTTGTTAACGCTATATTATAAAAAATATAACGCTATATTATAAAAATATAACGCTATATTATAAAAATACAGACGTTTTGTTAACGCTATATTATAAAAAAAATTAAAAAACAATTTACAAACACAAGCTATGGGATGACGCATTTACTTCCGGGGTCACGTTTCTTCTTATGTCATCCCATAGCTTGTGTTTGTAAATTGTTTTTTAATTGTTTTTATAATAATACAATGAACGCTGGAACCTGGGGATAGGTTGATTGGCAACACTAAATTGGCCCTAGTGTGTGAATGTGAGTGTGAATGTTGTCTGTCTCTCTGTGTTGGCCCTGTGACTTGTCCAGGGTGTACCCCGCATTCCGCCCAATTGTAGCTGAGATAGGCGCCAGTGCCCCCCGCGACCCCAAAAGGGAATAAGCGGTAGGAAGTGGATGGATGGACAATGAACGCCAACATATCGACGAAAAGTGTAGTTCAGGAGTGTTGGGAATATCAATCATACAAAGCAATAGTTGAAGACAAAACACGGCAATATAAAATACCTAATATTAATGTTAACTCGTCTAACCCGGTCAGTTGTGTTCCTATTTGGTTGTTTCCTGAAACGGACATAGATTTTCAATAAAACTTTTTATTATTTTTTAAACGTGTGCGTAATTTTAACAAGTGGCATCTTCTTACAAACGAATAGTATAATTAAAGCATGAATGATCATATAATTCAGTATAAATGTTTTATTGTTTTTTTTACCTTTCCCACAATGCATTGCCAGCATCCATTCGGAGGGGCGGATCCCAGCAGGCACAAGACATTGATACAATAAATGTTGATTACGTATACAAATACCGGAATGTTTTTTTAAAACTGAACAACGTTGCAAAAATGTTGATAACGTTGATGTCTAACGTTGGATCCACGCTGCTGGTTGATAAATGACCACATTTCAATGGTCTAATCCAGTGGTTCGCACCCTTTTTTCAGTGATGTACCCCCTTTGAACATTTTTTTAATTCAAGTACCCCCTAATCAGAGCAAAGCATTTTTTGTTGGAAAAAAAGAGATAAAGAAATAAAATACAGCACTATGTCATCAGTGTCTGATTTATTAAATTGTATAACAGTGCAAAATATTGCTCATTTGTAGTGGTCTTTCTTGAACTATTTGGGAAAAACGATATAAAAATAACTAAAAAGTTGTTGAAAAATAAACAAGTGATTCAATAATAAAAAAATTATTTCTACACATATAAATAATCATCAACTTAAGGTGCCCTCTTTGGGGATTGCAATAGAGATCCATCTGGAGTCATGAACTTAATTCTAAACATTTATTCACAAAAAAAGAAATCTTTAACATCAATATTTATGGAACATGTCCACAAAAATGTAGCTGTCAACACTGAATATTGCATTGTTGTATTTTTTTTCACAGTTTATGAACGTACATTCATATTTTGTTGAAGTATTATTCAATAAATATATTAATTTTTTGAATTGTTGCTATTTTTAGAATTAAAAAAAAAAATCTCACGTACCCCTTGGCATACCTTCAAGTACCCCCAGGGGTACGCGTACCCCCATTTGAGAACCATTGGTCTAATCAACGTTACAACCTGACATTGGTTAAACGTTGTCAAAAAGCATGCTGTTTCAACATTGTATTTGTGTTGTAAAATATTGGTTCGGAAACGACCTCAATTCAACATTAAAACACAACATTGATTAAACGTTGTCAAAAAGCATGCTGTTTCAATGTTGGATTTGTGTTGTAGAATATTGGTTGGGAAATGACCAAAATTCAACAGTTATATCAACATCAGAAAACAACATTGATTAAACATTGTCAAAAAGGATGTTGTTTCAACGTTGTATTTGTGTTGTAAACTATTGGTTCGAAAACAACCTCAATTCAATGGTCAAATCAATGTCATAACACGTTAGTTAAACGTCGTCTAAAAGCATGTTGTTTCAATGTTGTATTCGTGTTGTAAAATATTGGTGAGGAAGTGACCAAAATTCAACATTCAAATCAACGACCAGAACACAACATTGATTAAATGTTGTCAAAAACCATGGTGTTTCTATGTTGTTTTTGTGTTGTAGAATATTGGTTGAGAAATTACCAAAATTCAATGGTCATATCAACATCAAAAACAACATTGACTAAACATTGTCAAAAAGCATGCTGTTTCAATGTTGTATTCGTGTTGTTAAATATTGGTTATGAAGTGACCAAAATTCAACATTCAAATCAACGACCGGAACACAACATTGATTAAATGTTGTCAAAAAGCATGTTGTTTCAATGTTGTATTCGTGTTGTAAAATATTGGTGAGGAAGTGACCAAAATTCAACATTCAAATCAACGACCAGAACACAACATTGATTAAATGTTGTCAAAAACCATGGTGTTTCTATGTTGTTTTTGTGTTGTAGATTATTGGTTGGGAAATGACCAAAATTCAACGGCTATATCAACATCAGAAAACAACATTGATTAAACATTGTCAAAAAGCATGTTGTTTCAATGTTGTATTTGTGTTGTAAAATATTGGTTCGAAAACAACCTCAATTCAACAGTATAATGAATGTCAGAACATTATGTTTATTAAACGTCATCAAAAAGCATGTTGTTTTACTGTTGTATTCGTGTTGTTAAATATTGGTTAGGAAGTGACCAAAATTCAACATTCAAATTAACGACCAGAACACAACATTGATTAAACGTTGTCAAAAAGCATGCGGTTTCAATGTTGTATTTGTGTTGTCGAATATTGGTTGGGAAATTACCAAAATTCAACGGTTATATCAACATCAGAACACAACATTGATTAAACATTGTCAAAAAGCATGTTGTTTCAATGTTGTATTTGTGTTGTAAAATATTGGTTTGAAAACGACCTCTTTTCAACGGTCAAATCAATGTCAGAACACAACGTTTATTAAACATCGTCAAACGTTGTCAAAAAGGTCAAACGCCAAATTGGAATATAGGGGTGCATGTTTTCACACATTTCATTGAGTGACACATTTTTCCCCATGACTGCTAGTGAAAAAAAAGTATTTAGCTCGTTCCTTCAACGTGTCACGACTTGGAATAAGGAGTGCACTCAGATGCAGAGATGAGGTTCTAATAAATCTTTTATTTTGAAACAACTTCTAAAACCTCCAGAGCCACAGTATTACGATTAACAAAAAATCCGCGGAAATAATTCTGGTAAAAGATAAACCAAAAATCACTCCAAAAAATAGGAGGATTAAACTAACAAAAGAACGAACTACTATTAAAGTCGTAACTACTATAAAAAATAACCCAAAGCGCTCCAGCAGGAGGAAGAACAAAAAGGGCTATAAATTAATACTCGATAAAGATGAATAAAAAATCACTCAATCTTTGAGGAAGAAAAGGAATTTAGAAAAATACAAAAACTCAAAAAAATAGGTTGGACGAAGGCTAGAATAACAAAGGTTGCTCAAAGGAGGAAAAAAGTAAAATTCAAAATTACAGCAAGAGAGTTCTTGTTCCAAGGAAGTAAACGTGGGAAGAGGCAAGGCACGGATAGCAACATGGACATGCACATTGATGCTATATTGACACGAAAGCTCGAGACGATCTGGCACAGGACAAGGGGAGGCATGAGCTTAAATAGAACATGATGATGATGAAACAGGTGGAAACAATCAAGGGTCCGGGATGACGTCAGACTGGTGACACAAGAGGAAGGGCCCGTGATCTGAAACAAGAGGAGTTGCTTTTCAAAATAAAATATGTAAATCACAAGACAGAAAAAACCAAGACAAGACTTCCCTCATGTACTGTGAAAATTGGGCGTGGGCGGCTGTTACTTTTGCTGGGTAGTTTTTTTTTCTCCGCCGGCGCGGCATGAAAAGTGCAAGTGTTTGGCCGGAGTGGGCTGGGTAAACAGTCAGCACAAGCACACACAAAGACTCTCCAGCAAGGTCAAAATGTCCTTTGGGTGCCGACGACGAGTCTGATTGAATCGTACTCCATTGTTCTGTGAGTCACTTTTGTCCGACCAGTATAAAAAACACTTCAGAGTACTGAGGCATAAAATAAGAATACTTGTCTTTGTTGTGGTGTGAGGTGAGAAGTTTATGCACACACACACACACACACACTAGAGACGTGACATTCGTGAATGAATCGAGTCTTTTGAACAGCTCTATGAAGTGAACGATGGGAATTGTTTGCAGTTGTGAGCTGTTTGTTTGGTAGCTATTTTTTATGCACATGCAGATACAGCTTCAGCAGTTGCCCACACCGGCGACTTGACTAGAAAACATTTTTATTAGAAAAATTAAAATAAAATAAAATATATACACACGTATATATATATATATATATAAATTATATATATACGCACATATATATGTATAACATATGTATCAATTTGTATACAAATAAATATATATGTATATATTTACATATATACACTTATACACATATGTATGTATACTGTGTGTGTGTGTATATATATATATATACTGTATATATATATATACATATATATATATATATATATATATATATATATATATATACACACATATACATATATATATACATATACTGCTGTCAAACAATGACTTGGACGTGGATTGTTTCCTCAAAGCAGAGGGAAATTAGCACGAGCGAGACGTGAGCGTGAGTACATGTTTATTTATTTAACATTATAACTACTAAAAGCGCGCACGAGGGCGGAAGTACAAAAACTAGGCTGTGAAACAAAAGACTAGCATAAATGCTGCAAACTACAAACATGAAAAGAAAACACTTGCACTGTGGCATAAACAAACAGAACTTACGTGGCATGAGCAGAAGGGAAACTAGGCATGGCTTGGAAAGGAGGAACTTTAGGAATATGTGAAGTTGCCAGACTGAACACTTTGCAACTACCGGTTTAAATAATGTCAATGATTATGATTAACAGGTGTGAGAACTAAGAAACCGGGGCGTGACTTGGAGACAAAGTGGAAACTAATGAGTAGCCATGCTGACTGTAGGAGCCATTTTAGGCATCCTTATTTTGAGTTGGCGGCTTCACGGTGGAAGAGGGGTTAGTGCGTCTGCTTCACAATTGATTGATTGATTGATATATTTTTATTTCAAATATGCAAAAAATAAACTAAATAAACAAGAGCAAGCATGATCCAATACAGTGCTATAGCCTTAACGGCTATTATAACAAAATGGAAACAATGGAGAATAAAAAAAAACAGATGAGCATTTGACTTTTTTTTTTTTTACATATTTACACCCCTTTAAATCATAAATTACTCTGAGCTCAACTTCCTTGTTCACTCTATGTACAAACTTAATGAACTTGTATATGAATAAACGATAAATATATACATACATATGCACACTACACACCGTTACCACAAGTGCTTATGGAAATAGTATCATGAAAAAACAAACAAAAAAACCAGCAGAAAACATCAGTACCAGTGCCTCAATGGGCAGCCCCTAACTCTTTTGTAACACAAGAAACCCAATATCAAAGCCCTTCTTCATGTCTGTACCTCTGGAATACCATGTACCTAAACTTCTTTTTAAACTGGTTTATGTTTGAACATTGCTTTAACTCCACATTCAAACCATTCCATAGTTTCACTCCACAGATTGAAATACAAAAACTTTTGATGGTCGTTCTACAACTAAGCATTTTGAAATTAAAATTTCCCCTTAAGTTATAATCCCCTTCTCGTGTGCTGAACAATTTTTAAATGCTTCCTGGGAGTTTATTTATTTTGGCTTTATACATTATTTGTGCAGTTTGATACAAAATAATATCATTAAATTTCAATATTTTTGACTGTAAGAATAGTGAATGAGTATGGTCCAGATATCCAACCTTGTTGATGATGCGTACAGCTCTTTTCTGAAGTATAGTTATTGAGTTTAATGAGCTTTTATAATTATTCCCCCAGACTTCCACACAGTAGGTTAAATATGGTAAAACAAATGAACAGTAGAGAATGTGGAGTGATTTGTGATCTAGAACCTGCTTTGCTTTATTTATTACTGAGATGCTTCTTGACAGCTTAGATTGTACATGTTTTATATGTGGTTTCCAGTTAATTTGATAGTCAATTGTAACTCCAAGGAATTTTATTTCAAAAACCCTTTCAATATCCACCCCATCTATTTGTATCGGTACCCTTGTTTCACGTGTCCTCTTTCCAAACAGCATTAACTTAGTCTTAGTCAGGTTTAATGACAATTTATTATAGTCAAACCAAGCTTTTAGTTTACTCATTTCTTCCATAATGACTTCCTGTAATTGATTTAAATCATCCCCTGAACAAAAAATATTAGTGTCATCAGCAAATAACACTAATATCAATAATGTAGACACTTTACAGATATCATTGATATACAGGATGAACAATTTTGGCCCCAACACTGACCCCTGGGGGACACCACAAGCAATGTCCAAACACGATGAACAGCAATTCCCCAACTTCACAAACTGTTGTCTCTTATTTAAGTAACTTTTAAGCCAGTCTAGTACAACTCCCCTGATTCCATACTTTTCCATTTTATTGATTAATATATCATGGTTAATTGTGTCAAATGCTTTTTTTAGATCAATAAATATTCCCATTGCATATTGTTTCTTGTCTATGGCATTTGTGATTTCCTCTATTGTTTCAATGATTGCCATTGATGTAGATCTGTTTGATCTAAACCCATATTGACAGTCAGGGAGTAAATTATATTTTTGTATAAATGCATCTAACCTGTTATTGAATAGTTTTTCTAATATTTTAGAGAATTGTGGAAGTAAAGAGACGGGCCTATAGTTTGTGAAGTGGTGTTTGCTCCCAGTTTTAAACAGAGGTATAACTTTAGCTATTTTCATTTCATTCGGAAATGTGCCAGTTTGAAATGACAGATTACAGATATATGTTAATGGTTTTGATATTCCTGTAATGACATTTTTCACCAATGCCATACTAATGTCATTGCAGTCTGTGGACATTTTGTTCTTACATTTGTTTACAATATCCAACACTTCTTCTTCACCCACTGCATTTAAAAACATAGAATTGAGATTTATCTCCAACAATCCCTCCATATTTTTACCAGTTGTCCGTGGATCTGGGATTTTTGCTGCAAGTTCGGGTCCAATACTTACAAAGAATTTATTGAAGGCATTAGCTACATCTTCAATATTATCATTTTCTTTACCATCATTCATGAAATACGTTGGATAGTTATTTGAAGAGGTACTGTTTCTTATAATACTGTTTAATAAATTCCATATTCCTTTGATATTATTTTTATTATCATCTAGTAATTTCTTATAATAATCCCTCTTATTTGACCTCATAATATTAGTTAACTTGTTTTTATATTTTTTATATTTATTTTCTGCTTCTTTTGTTTTCAATCTTATAAATTCCCTGTAAAGAGTGTTTTTCTTTTTACAAGCATTTTGCAATCCCTTTGTGATCCAAGGACAATTAGTATACTTTCTTTTGCTGATGCATTCTTTAATCGGGCAATTTTTATCATATAATGACCTAAATATTCTCAAAAACATATTGTAAGCACTATTAACATCAGTTTTTTCATAAATTACATCCCAGTTCTGCTCCAGTAAATTGTGTTTAAATGAACTAATGGATTCCTCTGATCTCGTTCTTCTGTATTGGGTTGGCTTTTCTAATTTTTTTGTCCTGTAGTTACCATCAAATATCAGAAAAACTGGGAGGTGGTCAGTGATATCTTTGATCAATAGCCCACTTACGGTCTTATTTTCAATATCGTTGGTAAATATGTTGTCGATTAGAGTGGCAGAGTGGGATGAAATTCGACTATGTCTGGTGATTTTGGGATATAAACTTATACTGTACATTGTGTCAATGAAATTAACTATATCGTTATTTTTACTGGGATTTAAAAGGTCGATATTAAAGTCTCCACAAATGAAGACAGCTTTATTAACATTACTCTTCTTTGAAAACAGGCATTCCATCCAATCTGTAAAATGTGCAATGCTTGCACCCGGTGATCTGTATATACAACTAATAATGACATTTCTACTTTTTTCCATACAAATTTCAAGCGTTAGACATTCAAGTAGGTTATCAACCACAGTTGTCATATCATCCAGACGTTTGAATCTCAAGGTGTTATCCACATAGATTGCCACCCCTCCACCGCCCTTGTTTTGTCTATTTATATTAATAAAGTCATAACCATCCAGTTCAAAATCTGACACGTTTTCACTGTTAATCCAAGTTTCAGATACTGCAATTATGTTAAATTGTTGTGAAAATGTGTGTAAATAGTCCTTGATGTCCTTGAAATTCCTATTTAAGCTTCTACTATTAAAATGGATAATTGATAATTTGCCTTTAGTAATAATATTCTGGTTGTACTGTTCATTGGTATAGTAGCAGCAGTTCTCATTGATATTGAGGAGGAAATTATTGTCCGGGTCTATATCCTGTTCCATGTCTTGTAGGTGGTGCTCAGTGTATTGGGATGCTTTCAACTGTACATTGTCATATTCATTTATCAACTGAATGATGTGGCTCGTGTCATGGGTTGCATCTTGCGTATTGTCAATGTGTGTCATGATTGTGTTTAGTCGCTTTTACCTTACAGTCCAGTTCAAACGTCATATTCGTTCAGATCTTCCATGTTTCTAATCACCAGCACTTTGGCGTTCTCTGGAGTACCGTTGAGTTTAATGAATACTTTACAGTTCGCTGTCCAAGTTTGTAGAATTTTCTTCTCTCTCCTCATTTGGCGTGCTTTTCGAGCTATATCAGCATTTCGTTTGGTCAAATGGTCGTTCATGTAAACGTTTGTTCCTTTTAGCTTCCTTCCCTGTTTTAGCAACGCGATCTTGTGCTTCCTGTTTACAAATCTCAGGATAACGCTCGGCTTGTCGTTTGTCCCTCTCCTGGGCAAAAGGTGACATGCTTCGATGCTGTTACAGTCCAGTTGTGTATCCTTGGACTGCATGAAGACCGCTACCTGTCGCTCAATTGAAATGACATCCAACTCCGCCGGTGTTGTGCCGAATTATGCACCCCCACCGTAAAATGCACCCCCTGGCGGGAGCGCGCTTACGTCACTCGGTTGCGTCACCCGTAAGAGGCATAAATTGGCGATTTTAGCCGAGTTTAGGTACTTTTCGAGACTCTGGCTCTGGTGGAGGCCGAGAAGACGGTCAAACTTGACTATCTAGAGGAAGTAAAAGTCGTAACAAGGTTTCCGTAGGTGAACCTGCTGAAGGATCATTACCGGGAGGGAGAGAGAATGCTCCGTGAAATCTCAGGACTTTGGCGCGTGTGGCACGGCGAACTCCGTGGCCGACGGCGGGTCCTCCCGGCGGCGGCGCGTCAAGGAGAGGGCTGCTTGGGCGGGCGGGTTTCGGCTCTCTCCCGCCCTCCGGTGTTAAAACGGCGCTGTATAAATCGGCACAACCGGCGGTCAACCTTGTTCCTCTCACACCGCTTGTCTCATTCTTCATATTGTAATGCCCGCGGTGGTGAAGGAGTCACACAGACGAGGATGCGCCGTTCAATCGCTTTATTAACAAGCGGTAACTTCTTGTAGTACCAAAATAATGCACACACATACACGAGCTGCTGTTAGCCACAACTCACGCTCACACACACTGACACTTTCCCGCCACTCACACGCGCATGCGCATTCACCACACTCTTAAAGACACAGTACACCAATACAAATATCACAGATATTACACTGCCTCCCCCTTTATGAAGCCCCTCGCCCCGAGGGGTCAACCACAAAATCCCTGAACCTTGGCGGTCTACGCCTATGTCTCTGTGGCCGGCCCTGTTCTAACTCAGGTCCATCAACACGTGGCGCTGGCGGCTGAACAGGAACAACAATAGTTGAATATGGGGAACTTTGATCCACTAACTGTCCAGTGCCATCTGGTGAGGCAGGTGCCGCCTCAAACTGGGGAACTTCTCTACCCCTGTAGGGTGCCAAACGGTCTCTATGCAAAACAACCTTTCGGCCCTTAGGGGACACTGCAATTCTATATACTACTTCTCCCACCCTCTCTAGCACCCTACACGGACCGTCCCAATGTCTGTCCAACTTGGGGCAACGTCCTTTTTTTCTTTTTGGCGTGTACACCCAGACCAGTTCGCCAGGCCTAAAGTCCCGGCCCTTGCTCCGCACGTCATGGTTCCTCTTTTGCCTTAAACCAGCCTTCTCCAACTGGTCTCGTGCAAAGGAATGTGCTGCTTCCATCCGATCTTGCAACTTCCGGGCATATTCCAGTCCCGGTTTATCCTAGGTGCTGCCTGGTGTTCTCCCAAAGGCCAACTCAGCAGGTGTGCGGATCTCCCGACCCAACATCAGCAGGGCAGGGGTGCAGCTTGTGGAACTTTGAACCGCGGAGCGGTATGCCATCAGCACTAGAGGAATATGACGGTCCCAATCATGCTGATGGTTGGCGGTGAGGATTGCCAGCTGCTGCTGCATGGTGCGGTTAAACCGCTCTACCAGTCCATCACTTTGCGGATGCAAAGGAGTCGTGCGTGTATTTTGCATGTCCAGTCTTTTACACAGGGCAGCAAAAACTCTGGATTCAAAATTCCTGCCCTGGTCGCTGTGAAGGATATCTGCAGTTCCGAAGCGACTGAACATGCCTTCCAGCAAGGCATCAGCCACGGTCTCTGCTTCTTGGTCCGGCAGCGCGTACGCCTCCGGCCACTTGGTGAAGTAGTCCATTGCGCAAAGCACATACTTGTTTCCTTTGTCTGTTACGGGAAAAGGGCCCATAATGTCCACAGCTACCCTCTCCATGGGTGCTCCAACCCCTTGCTGCTGAAGTGGTGCGTGTGACCGGTCCTGGGGTCCCTTGTAAGCCGCGCACTCATCACAGCGCCGACAAAAGTCCTCCACGTCCCGCCGGTGCTGACCCCAGTAGAACCCTTGGCGCAACCGGCGGAGCGTTTTTGAGCTGCCAAAATGCCCTGAGCCCATGCCCCCATGACACGCCTTCAGCACTGTGTCCCTCAGAGTCTTAGGCACCACCACTTGCCATCTCTCCTCCCCGGTGGCCGGCTCCTTCCATGCACGCTGCAGTACACCGTCGCTGATGCGCAGCACAGCAAATTTACTCCACAAGCCCTTGGTGCCGACTGACAGTCCCAACACGCCTTCCCAGGGTGGTCTCCTGCCACTCTGGACCCAATGCCGCACTGGTTCGAGATCGCTGTCCTCTGCCTGCCTGACCGCCCATTCTGCGGCGTCCACAGTCTCCAAAGTGCAGCATGAAGGCCCTTCAGCGGTCTCATCTCCGCACAGCTCTTTCTCTCTGGCGTCGCGCCGGTCACAGTAGCTACAGCCCTCAATAGCACACGGCCGCCGAGAGAGAGCGTCTGCATTGGCGTGCTGTGCCCCGGCCCGATGACACACACTAAAGTGGAAAGACTGCAGCTCCTCCAGCCATCGTGCCACCTGACCCTCTGGTTCTCGAAATGACATTAGCCATTGTAGTGCTGCATGGTCTGTTCTGATGGTGAAGGACACGCCACACAAGTAGTACTTGAAATGGCGTACAGCTAACACAACAGCTAACAGTTCACGTCTGGTCACACAGTACCGCCGCTCACTCTTGTTGAAGGTGCGGCTGAAGTAAGCCACCACCCGCTCACCTTCTGGACCCACCTGCGACAGCACTGCGCCCATACCAACATTACTGGCATCTGTATCCAGCACAAAAGGCATAGCTGGATCTGGAGTGGTGAGGACAGGAGCATTCATGAGGGCCTCCTTGAGACTAGAAAATGCCTCCTGACAGTCTGGCGTCCACACGAACATCTGATTGTTCTGGAGAAGGTTAAACAACGGTGCGCCACTGCAAGAAAATCCCTTCACGAACCGCCGATAATATGAGGCAAGTCCCAAGAAGCTTTTTAGCTGCTTCTGGTCCTTCGGAATTGGCCAGTCTCTTATAGCTCTGATCTTCTCCTCCAGTGTGCTGATGCCCCTTCCGTCCACCTTGTGGCCCAGAAACTCCACCTCACGCCGCATGAAATGGCACTTCTCTGGGTGTAGTTTTAGTCCAGCTGCAGCAATCCTTCCCAGCACCAGCCTCAAGGAATCAAGGGCTGACTGAAAGGACCGTCCATGGACGAGGACATCGTCCAAATAGACCAAGCACTCTTGCCTGGGGATGTTAGCGAGCACTGTGTCCATCAGTCGCTCAAATGTCCCTGGTGCATTGCAGAGTCCAAAGCTCATGACCTTGAATTGCCAGTGGCCCCTGGTGGTGCAGAACGCTGTCTTCTGCCGTGACTCGGGGGTGAGTGGGACCTGCCAGTACCCACTGCGCAGGTCGAGCGACGAGAACCATGAGGACCCTGCCACCAGGTCCAACGTCTCATCGACTCGCGGGAGTGGGTAACAATCTTTTTTTTTGTCACCTTATTCAGCGGCCTGTAGTCGACACAGAACCGCGGCCTTGTGCTGTTCTTCCTGGGAACCATGACCACGCCAGACGCCCACGGACTGTCAGAGGGTTCTATAATCCCCGCCTCTAGCATGGCGTGGACCTCCCTATCAGCTGCTTCCTGCCTGATCATGGGGAGGCGACGGGGGCGCACCTTGACTGGCCGCGCATCCCCAGTGTCAATGTGGTGTTCGACCAGATGGGTGAGACCCACCTCATTTTCATTGAGGGCGAAAATGTCCTTAAAGTCCCACAGTACATGCCACAGTCGCTCGCGCTGTTCCCCTTCAAGGCCGACGCAGTTCTTTTCCCAGATGAAGCGGACCGCTACCGTCCGGTCCTCCCCTTGCTGTTGTTGGTTACGCGCTACTGTTGGGAGTGGCCTGGATGACGCCGCTTCCCGCTTTGGGCTTGATTCTTCAGGGCGAGCGGACTCTGCCCCCATTACCGATGGCTGCAGCATGGTGGGTGATGTCCTCTTGGCTGCGAGCTCCCCTATTGCCTCCTCTCTCTCTATGGAGGGCCTGACAGCCCCTTCCCAGGTTGTCGGACTGGCGACTGCGGTGTTGACGGACACAGCCACAGTTCGTTCAGTAGGAGCAGTCAGCTTTACTCGCTGGCCACTTGGCAGAATGAGCACAGCAGACCCCATGTCTATAACACACCTCGTGGCTTTTAAAAAGTCTCGACCAAGTATACATGGGTCGCTCACATCCGCCACCCAAGCGGAAAATGTTGCTGACAAGCCTCCGATTATGAACATAAAAGTTGCTTTGCCTTTCATCTGGGCAACTTCCCCAGTCACTGTCTTTAATCTGGTGAGACTTGGTTCTACAACGGTTCCAGCTGGAACAACGTCCGGTCTCACAATTGTGGCTGAAGATCCAGTATCCACCAGGGCTGTGCAGGCTACATTCCCAATCTGCACGCACACATGACATGGGTCCCCCACTTCTGTCCAGCCCACAGTCACAACAGTCTCATCACTTGAGGGCTGGTGCTCCCGGTAACTGGCTAAAGGGGTCCGTGTCGTCCGGGCTACACGGACCCTCTCCCGTTTCCCTGCTGGCCCTTCCTGTTTGGACAGCGCCGCAGCAGGTGGTCAAGTTGTCCACACCCCCAGCAGACAGCGGTGGAGGTTCGTCTGTCCTTCTTTTCCTCATACTGGGTTGAGCGGGTCTGTAGCGCACATACAA
This sequence comes from Nerophis ophidion, assembly GCF_033978795.1. Lineage (NCBI taxonomy): Eukaryota > Metazoa > Chordata > Actinopteri > Syngnathiformes > Syngnathidae > Nerophis > Nerophis ophidion. Next base: position 57,382,779 of record NC_084619.1, on the reverse strand, counting down.
GTTCCTCCACCCACACCGGTCTTTGCTCTGCACCCTGCGTAAATGATGCAGCCGAAACTGGGCGGGAAGATGTCTCAGGTGGCGCCCCAGTGGCGATCTCACTCTCCATGGCGAGTTCAAGTGCATCTGCCAGGGCAGTAGGGTGGGCAAGCTGGACGCGCAAGCGCAATTCATCTGGTTTAAGAGCTTGGATGAATTGATCACGTATCAGTTCATTTTGGATTGCGTCCGGCATTCCGATATACGCACGCCGACCCAGCCTCTCGATCCAATGAGCAAGGCACCGAAGCGACTCACCGGGCAGCCTGTCACGGTGCTTGAATTCACAGCGCAAAGAGTCTCTCAAGTCAAACTCTCCAAAACGCCTTTGCAGTGCAGCAACCAGCGCACTGTAATCAAGTCTTTCTCCCGGGTTCAGCAGGAGCAAACAGGACGCAGCTTCTTCAGTCAGTGACAAAGCCAACTGTATTGCTCTCACCTCATCAGTCCAGCCTGCTTTATTAGCCACAAGCTCAAACTGGATTTTATAAGCCTCCCAGCTTCCTTTCCCTGAAAACTTCAGTGTTCTCAATGCTTCACAGACAAGCTCATGGGCGCCGCCATGTTTGTTTACATTCGGCGGCGGCGCATGCGCTCCTGCGTCATGACGCCGCTCCGTCATGGGGACACTGTTGTCCATGTGGCGCGAAACGCCGGCTTCATGGCGTCCGTGCTCGACGCAGGATGCGTCCGGCATGTCAATCGCACACTCCCCAGTTCCTTTCTCTACCTTCACTCGAGCGCCGAGGTCGGCGAACATCCTCTATCCATAGGCAGCGGGTTCAAACCGAAAAACAATGTAATGCCCGCGGTGGTGAAGGAGTCACACAGACGAGGATGCGCCGTTCAATCGCTTTATTAACAAGCGGTAACTTCTTGTAGTACCAAAATAATGCACACACATACACGAGCTGCTGTTAGCCACAACTCACGCTCACACACACTGACACTTTCCCGCCACTCACACGCGCATGCGCATTCACCACACTCTTAAAGACACAGTACACCAATACAAATATCACAGATATTACAATATGATGGCATCGTCGTGGGTTGCTGCCGTGTGCCTTCTCCGTGAGTACGAATAATAATCATGACCAAAGTAATAGCAGTGTCAGAATGTTATAAACAATTATGAATAGACTTAAGACTCGACTCGACAAAATGGAAAGAGATTTGCAACTCGATTTAGACTTTAACATCAATGACTTGTGACTTCACTTAGTGCAGCGTTTCTCAAACTGTGGGGATGCGCCCCACTGGTGGGGAATAGAGACATGACAGGTGGGGCGCGAGGAACGGGAGCAGAGGTGGGTAGTAACGCGCTACATTTACTCCGTTACATCTACTTGAGTAACTTTTGGGATAAATTGTACTTCTAAGAGTAGTTTTTATGCAACATACTTTTACTTTTACTTGAGTAAATTTATAGAGAAGAAACGCTACTTTTCCTCCGCTCTATTTATCTGCAATCAGGGCGCTACTCGCTACTTTTTTTTTTTTTTATCGATCTGTTAATGCACGCTGTTATAGGGTTTGTGTTGTCACAACACCCCTTGTGAAATGGTACGTGCCAGCAGCATGAAGGGGGCCGACGTCATCTCTCCGCGACACGCCAACCCGCAGAACAAGGTGGTTGGAAGCTTCCGGAAGGAGAGACGCGGAACTACCAAACATTTGGAGTGAATTTGGCGGCGGCGAGAGTGTCTAAGTCTGTTTTGGCGGTTGAGCATAAGCTGTTTTGTGACTGGATCGAGATGGAAGGGGATAGTGACGGGATGTATGAGGATAGTATGGAAATGGATAGGACTAGAGGGGAGAGAGGAAAGAAGCGGAAAGGAGGGAGTGAAGGAAAGTCGAGTGCTAAAAGAGTGCATGAAGACGATGAAGAGGTTGATAAGAGGAAAAGGGTTATGGTGGATGAATATAAGATAATTTATACATTTAAATCAAACCAAGATATGAATGACATTAGTTTGATGACACTGGTTAAGGGATTAAAGAAGGACATTGGAGAGGTGGAGATAGCGAAGGTGCTCAGGGCCGGACGGCTGTTGATTAAATGCAAAAATGGAGAGCAAAAGAACAAAGCAATGCGATTGCAAAATCTGTGCAACAAAATAATAAAGGGAAAAATCAAAGTGGGAGAACAAAAGGGGGCAAGAGGAGTCGTGACAGGAATCCCAAGAGGAGAACATTTAGATGATCTGAAAAGAGAAATAAAAGGAGGAACTGTCACTATGATGAAAAGAATGATGGCATTTAGGAATGGTGAAAAGACTGAGAGCGAATCCGTGCTAGTGCAATTTGCAGAGGAGGTCCTACCAGAGAGAATCATGATTGGGTATTTAAGCTTCTATGTTAGAGCTTACGTGCCACCCCCAGTACGTTGTTTCAAGTGCCAACGCTATGGGCACATAGCTAGTGTGTGTCATGCTAAGATGAGATGTGGAAGGTGTGGAGGAGAGCATGAATATGGACAATGTGGAGAAAATTAACAGGTCAAGTGTTGTAATTGTGGCGGGAATCACACAGCAGCGTATGGGGGCTGCATCATAAGAAAACAGGCAACAGAAGTACAGCAAATCAGAGTTGAAAGAAATATTACATACGCAGAGGCAGTTAAAATAAGAAATCAAGTAAGTGCAGAACGGGACAGAAGTGAAAATAGTTCAAGAAATAAAAAACAAGAGGCAGCAAATACAGGAATTTCCATGGACAAACTAGTTGTATTCCTGGCTTGCGTAATAAATTGTACAGAACAGGCTAGAAACAAGACTGAGAAAATCAAAATAATTGTCAAAGCAGCAGCAAAGTTTTTCAATTTAAAAGAACTATCCTGGGAACAGGTGCAAGGTGAGCTACAGAGAGTAGATGAGACTGAGTCATGTTACCACAATCCAACGCCATGTTAATTGTTCAGTGGAATGCCAGAAGTTTGATAGCAAACGGACAGGAATTAAAGGGATATATTAAAAATATGAAAAATAAACCACATATAATATGTATTCAAGAAACATGGCTGAAGCCAAAATTAAACTTTATTTAAAAAAGGATATATAACGATACGTAAAGATAAGAATGATGGGCAAGGAGGATGTGCCATATTTATTAAGGAAGATATGCATTATTCAATATTAAAAGTAAAACAAGAACTAGAGATAGTAGGAGTAGAAGTATGGAATAATAAAGAAAGATACAAAGTACTAAACTTCTATAATCCATACAAGAAATTAGAAATTCACCAACTAGAAACAAAAATCGAGCACTGGAGTGGCAATATTATTTGGTGTGGTGACTTTAATGCACATAGCACAATGTGGGGTGAAAGGGATGACTGGAATGGGGAAACATTGGAAGCACTTTTGGAGGAAAAAGAACTGGTGTGTGTGAATGATGGGTCGGGAACAAGGTTAGATGTCGTCACGGGTAAAGAAACAGCAATAGATTTAACACTAGTGTCACAAGGGTTAGCAGGAAAGGTGGAGTGGGAAGTAAATAAATACAGCACTATGGGAAGTGATCACTATCCAATCTTCATTCACATAAACATAAATCAAAGGACAGAAAGCACTAGGAGAGAAGGAAGATGGAAGTATAATCATGGTGACTGGGGGAAATTTAGGGAAATTAGCGACATAACATTAAAGGAAGTAGATATAAATCAAGATATTGAACAATTAAATACAGATATTACAAAGTGCATAATAGAAGCAGCCGAACAGAGCATACCAAGGAATAGTATAGGGAGAAGAAGGAAGATAGTGCCATGGTGGACACAAGAGTGCACAGATGCAATACAAGAACGGAATAGAGCATTTAGAATATTGAGAAGAACACATCATTTCCAAGACATGATCCAATATAAAAGGCACCAAGCTAGAGTAAGGTATGTTATTAAAAAAAACAAGAAAACACCATTGGAGAACTTTTTGTGAAACACGAAATAGAACTACTCCTTTAAGCCAAGTGTGGGGAATGATCAAGAGAATGTCAGGGGTCAGAAAAGAACATAAAAATCGTGTGATGAAAGATGGAACGCGGAGTGTGGTTGGAAATAAAGAAAAAGCAGAACTTTTAGCAAACACCTTTGTTAAAGTGCACAGTAATGATAATTTGAGAAATGTAGAAAAACAAAAGAGAGAAGAAACAATTAGTTTAAATATTGAGGAAATGAAGGAAGACAACGATAATAGTTTTACCAACACTATGGATATGACATTTTCTTGGATGAAATGGTTCGAATTTTGAAAAAAGTTAAAAATACGACGTCAGGGAAAGACCTGGTGAGTTATCAAATGATCAAAAATTTAGGTAGCATCGGCAAAGAAGTGGTCTTGAAATTATATAATAGGATATATGAAGAAGGAAAATTACCAGATGAGTGGAAAACAGCTGTAATAATTCCAATATGCAAGCCAGGGAAAGATCCGGAAGAGGCAGGAAATTATAGGCCGATAGCATTGACCTCAAATTTGGGCAAAGTAATGGAAAAAATGATTAATGAAAGATTAATATATTATTTAGAGTCAAAAGAAATTATAAAAAACTACCAAAGTGGTTTTCGCAAAGCAAGAAGGACAAACGACCCAGCAGTGCAGCTCGAAGAGGAAAATAGAAAGGGACAAATAAATAAAGAAAGTATAATTGCGGTATTTTTTGACATAGAGAAAGCGTATGATATGTTGTGGAAACAGGCGTTGCTGATGAAACTAAATAAGATTGGGATTAGAGGAAGAATGTATAGATGGATAAAATACTTTTTAACAAGTAGAACATTATTAGTAAAAATAGAGAATGAACATAACAGAGAATACGAAGTGGAAAATGGGACCCCACAAGGGAGTATAATAAGTCCAGTACTATTTTCCATCATGATAAATGAAGTTTCTAGTGAAGTGGAAGGGTTAGTGGAGGTGGCATTGTTTGCTGATGATGGAGTGATGTGGAAGAGAGGTAGAAATATAAATCATATGAAAAAGAAGATTCAAAAAGCGGTAAATAATTTTCAAGACTGGGGAACGGCTTGGGGTTTAAGATTCTCTGTTGGAAAGACAAAAGTCATAAATTTTATGAAGAGGAAAGTACAAAACAAGCTCCAAAAAAAACTCTATGGAGAAAACATAGAAGAAGTACAAGTATTTAAATATTTAGGAATATGGTTTGATAAAAATATTAACTGGTCAATCCACATCAGCAAAATAGTGGAGAAAAGTAAAAAGGTGTTAAATATAATGTGGGCTTTGAGGGGTAAAGATTGGGGGGCTGATAGGTTGACATTGAAAACAATATATATCACTTTAATTCGATCTGTTATTGACAACGGATGCATTATTTATCAATCTGCTTCAAAAACACTACTTGGGAAAATAGACCGGATCCAGTCGCAGGCTTTAAAGGAGAACATTATCACAATTTCAAAAGGGTTAAAAACAATAAAAATCAGTCCCCAGTGGCTTGTTTTATTTTTCGAAGTTTTTTTCAAAATTTTACACCTCACGGAATATCCCTAAAAAAAGCTGTAAAGTTCTTGATTTTCCCTATTTGCGGCGCGACTGTCCATTTCCCTGTGACGTCATACAGGGCTGCCAATACAAACAACATGGCGGTTACCACAGCAAGATATAGCGACATTAGCTTGGATTCAGACTCGGATTTCAGCGGCTTAAGCGATTCAACAGATTACACATGTATTGAAACAGATGGTCGGAGTATGGAGGCAGATAGTGAAAACGAAATTGAAGAAGAAATTGAAGCTATTGAGCGAATAGCTATTGACGCTATTCGGCCATAAAATGGGTGTACCTAATGAAGTGGCCCATAGCATGGCTGCCTTATTAGCATCGCCGGTAAAATGTGCGGACCAAACGATCAGGACTTTCGCATCTTGTGACACTGGAGCAACTTAAATCTGTCGATTGGTTAGTGTTTGTTTCGCATTAAATGTGGGTCTCTAGTTTCAAATGTACATACAGCTAGCGTAAATAGCATGTTAGCATCGATGAGTGTAACATGTTAGCATCGATTAGCTGGCAGTCATGCTGCCACCAAATATGTCTGATTAGCACATAAGTCAACACCATCAACAAAACTCACCTTTGTGATTGTTGACTTAATGGTTGCAAATGCATCTGCAGGTTATCCATACATCTCTGTGCCATGTCTGCCTTAGCATCGCCGGTAAAATGTGCAGACACTCTGGCAAATTCAATGCGGGTCTGGCGGCAGATTTCTTGCCAGTGGTGCAACTTGAATCCCTCCCTGTTAGTGTTGTAACACCCTCCGACAATACACCGACGAGGCATGATGTCTCCAAGATTCCAGAAAATAGTCGAAAAAACGGAAAATAATAGAGCTGAGACCCGGTGTTTGTATGTTGTGGAACTACTAAATCAACTCCAGTGGCAGCATTACAAGTAGAAATGAATGAAAAACCTTTGGACATGAGGAGAGATCAACTCTCAGCAGTTTATTGGGCAAACTTAAAATGATCCAAGCAAGGACATCCAACCCGTCAAGTGGTACTAACCTGCCAAGAAAAAGAGAAGAAAAAATGAGTAGTTTTGGGTGGATAATAGGAGACATATGTATCAAAGCACAACTTGACAATATTAAAGTTAGCCCTACAGTACCAATTCCTGCAATACCACCGTGGATGTATGACAACCCAAAGGTAAACATGCAATTACTGAAGAATATAAATTTGAATAGTTACCAGATGGAACAATGGATTGAGGAAATGTTTTTTGACACCATCATGATATACACAGACGCATCAAAAACTATAAATAGTAAAGTAGGAGCTGCTGCAGTTATCCCACAGAGAAATATAGTCCATCCATCCATCCATCCATCATCTTCTGCTTATCCGAGGTCGGGTCGCGGGGGCAGCAGCCTAAGCAGGGAAGCCCAGACTTCCCTATCTCCAGCCACTTCGTCTAGCTCTTCCCGGGGGATCCCGAGGCGTTCCCAGGCCAGCCGAGAGACATAGTCTTCCCAACGTGTCCTGGGTCTTCTCCGTGGCCTCCTACCAGCTGGACGTGCCCTAAACACCTCCCTAGGGAGGCGTTCGGGTGGCATCCTGACCAGATGCCCGAACCACCTCATCTGGCTCCTCTCGATGTGAAGGAGCAGCGGCTTTACTTTGAGTTCCTCCCGGATGGCAGAGCTTCTCACCCTATCTCTAAGGGAAAGCCCCGCCACCCGGCGGAGGAAACTCATTTCGGCCGCTTGTACCCGTGATCTTATCCTTTCGGTCATGACCCAAAGCTCATGACCATAGGTGAGGATGGGAACGTAGATCGACCGGTAAATTGAGAGCTTTGCCTTCCGGCTCAGCTCCTTCTTCACCACAACGGATCGATACAACGTCCGCATTACTGAAGACGCCGCACCGATCCGCCTGTCGATCTCACGATCCACTCTTCCCCCACTCGTGAACAAGACTCCTAGGTACTTGAACTCCTCCACTTGGGGCAGGGTCTCCTCCCCAACCCGGAGATGGCACTCCACCCTTTTCCGGGCGAGAACCATGGACTCTGACTTGGAGGTGCTGATTCTCATTCCGGTCGCTTCACACTCGGCTGCGAACCGATCCAGTGAGAGCTGAAGATCCCGGTCAGATGAAGCCATCAGGACTACATCATCTGCAAAAAGCAGAGACCTAATCCCGTGGCCACCAAACCGGATCCCCTCAACGCCTTGGCTGCGCCTAGAAATTCTGTCCATAAAAGTTATGAACAGAATCGGTGACAAAGGACAGCCTTGGCGGAGTCCAACCCTCACTGGAAACGTGTCCGACTTACTGCCAGCAATGCGGACCAAGCTCTGACACTGATCGTACAGGGAGCGGACTGCCACAATAAGACAGTCCGGTACCCCATACTCTCTGAGCACTCCCCACAGGACTCCCCGAGGGACACGGTCGAATGCCTTCTCCAAGTCCACAAAGCACATGTAGACTGGTTGGGCAAACTCCCATGCACCCTCAAGAACCCTGCCGAGAGTATAGAGCTGGTCCACAGTTCCACGACCAGGACGGAAACCACACTGTTCCTCCTGAATCCGAGGTTCGACTATCCGGCGAAGCCTCCTCTCCAGTACACCTGAATAAACCTTACCGGGAAGGCTGAGGAGTGTGATCCCACGATAGTTGGAACACACCCTCCGGTCCCCCTTCTTAAAGAGAGGGACCACCACCCCGGTCTGCCAATCCAGAGGTACCGCCCCCGATGTCTACGCGATGCTGCAGAGTCTTGTCAACCAAGACAGCCCCACAGCATCCAGAGCCTTAAGGAACTCCGGGCGGATCTCATCCACCCCCGGGGCCTTGCCGCCGAGGAGCTTTTTAACTACCTCAGCGACCTCAGCCCCAGAAATAGGAGAGTCCACTGCAGCTTCTCCAGACACCGCTTCCTCAAAGGAAGACGTGTTGGTGGGATTGAGGAGGTCTTCGAAGTATTCCCTCCACCGATCCACAACATCCACAGTCGAAGTCAGCAGAACACCATCCGCACCATACACGGTGTTGATAGTGCACTGCTTCCCCTTCCTGAGGCGGCGTATGGTGGTCCAGAATCGCTTCGAAGCCGTCCGGAAGTCGTTTTCCATGGCTTCCCCGAACTCTTCCCATGTCCGAGTTTTTGCCTCCGCGACCGCTAAAGCTGCACACCGCTTGGCCCGTCGGTACCCGTCCACTGCCTCCGGAGTCCTATGAGCCAAAAGAACCCGATAGGACTCCTTCTTCAGCTTGACGGCATCCCTCACTGCTGGTGTCCACCAACGGGTTCTGGGATTACCGCCACGACAGGCACCAACAACCTTGCGGCCACAGCTCCAATCAGCCGCCTCGACAATAGAGGTTCGGAACATGGTCCACTCGGACTCAATGTCCCGCACCTCCCTCGTGACATGTTCAAAGTTCTTCCGGAGGTGTGAATTGAAACTCTCTCTGACAGGAGCCTCTGCCAGACGTTCCCAGCAGACCCTCACAATGCGTTTGGGCCTGCCAGGTCTGTCCGGCATCCTCCCCCACCATCGCGGCCAACTCACCACCAGGTGGTGATCGGTAGAAAGCTCCGCCCCTCTCTTCACCCAAGTGTCCAAAACATAAGGCCGCAAATCCGATGACACAACTACAAAGTCGATCATGGAACTGCGGCCTAGGGTGTCCTGGTGCCAAGTGCACATATGGACACCCTTATGTTTGAACATGGTGTTTGTTATCGACAATCCGTGACGAGCACAAAAGTCCAATAACAAAACACCACTCGGGTTTAGATCCGGGCGACCATTCTTCCCAATCACGCCTCTCCAGGTTTCACTGTCGTTGCCAACATGAGCGTTGAAGTCCCCCAGTAGGACAAGGGAATCACCTGGGGGAGCACTTTCCAGTACTCCCTCGAGTGTGCCCAAAAAGGGTGGGTATTCTGAACTGCTGTTTGGTGCGTAAGCACAAACAACAGTCAGGACCCGTCCCCCCACCCGAAGGCGAAGGGAAGCTACCCTCTCGTCCACTGGGTTGAACTCAAACGTGCAGGCTTTGAGCCAGGGGGCAATGAGAATTGCCACCCCATCCCGTCGCCTCTCACTGCCGGCAACGCCAGAGTGGAAGAGGGTCCAGTCCCTCTCGAGAGAACTGGTTCCAGAGCCCTTGCTGTGCGTCGAGGTGAGTCCGACTATATCCAGCCGGAACTTCTCTACCTCGCGGACTAGCTCAGGCTCCTTCCCCCCCAGTGAGGTGACGTTCCACGTCCCAAGAGCTAGCTTCTGTAGCCGAGGATCGGACCGCCAAGTGCCCTGCCTTCGGCTGCCGCCCAGCTCACAATGCCCCCGACCTCTATGGGCCCTCCTATGAGTGGTGAGCCCATTGGAGGGATGACCCACGTTGCCTCTTCGGGCTGTGCCCGGCCCGGGCCCCATGGGGACAGGCCCGGCCACCAGGCGCTCGCCATCGTGCCCCAACTCCGGGCCTGGCTCCAGAGCGGGGCCCCGGTGACCCGCGTCCGGGCGAGGGAAATCTGAGTTCATTTTGTTGTAATTCCATAGAAGTCTTTGAGCTGCTCTTTGTCTGATCACTCACCTAGGACCTGTTTGTCCTGGGAGACCCTACCAGGGGGCATGAAAGCCCCCAGACAACATAGCTCCTAGGATCATTGGGACACGCAAACTCCTCTACCACGGTAAGGTATTAGCTCAGAGAGGAGGAGAAATATAGTGTTAAATAAAATAATCAGTGATAAGCTATCTGTTTTTACGGGGGAATTGGTAGCAATTTATATGGCAGTTAATTGGATAGAGGAAAACAAAGCAAGGAAAGTAGTTGTGTGCTCGGACTCCAGCAGTGCATTGATGAGCATAAAAAACATAGCATCAGAAATAAGACAAGATATAGTTTATGAAATAGTTCATGCAATCTACAGAATAAATAAAGCGGCAGGTGTGGTAACATTTCTCTGGGTTCCTGCTCATGTAGGAGTTGTGGGGAATGAGTTAGCTGATAGATACGCAAAACAACCAACCACAAAAACAGAAGTAAACATGGAGATTAAGCACAGTAAAGAAGAAGTGAAGAGCATAATTAAGATAGAACACAATAAAAAGTGGCAGGATAATTGGAATAAGGAAACAAAAGGTAGAGAGTTTTACAATGTCCAGAGGAGAGTAGGTGTAATGAGAGGAGGGGGTAGAAATAGGAAAGAAGAAGACATTATTACTAGAATGATAGTAATAATGATAGTAAATAGTTCACTAAAATTGATAGGAAAACATACTACAGGGCTGTGTGATTTTTGGCATCAAATAGAGAATGTTGACCATGTTTTAATACAATGTAAGAAATACAATAGAGAAAGAGAAATACTGGAAAATACGTTAGCAAAAGAAAATATTAGGTTAGAAGCGGGAGGTATATTAGGATTGCATTCAGAAAACATAGGATATAAAGCAATATACACATATTTAAAAAACACTGGGTTAAATAAAAGAATATAGAGTAGGGATCCACCTCGGTCCACATTCCATAACAGTAGGTGGCGGTAATGCACCCCAGAAGGTTGATTGCCAACCGCCATACAAACGAAGAAGAAGTTCGTCCAATCATCACATGGTTTTCACAGTATACAGATGGGGTAAGGATGAGTTACTAGGGTGAGTTTCATGTCCCTACGACCATCCTAGCCAGAGATATTGGTGCTGCCTGAAAATGCACCCCCCCCCTAACTCCGCCTGTGGGGGTCCAATCATCACATGGTTTTCACAGTATACATAGGGGGTAAGGATGAGTTACTAGGGTGAGTTTCATGTCTCTACGACCATCCTAGCCAGAGATAGCTAGGGGATGCATTTTCCGGCAGGTGGGCTGTTGGTGCTGCCTGAAAATGCACCCCCCCCTAACTCCGCCTGTGGAGGTCCAATCATCACATGGTTTTCACAGTATACAGATGGGGTAAGGATGAGTTACTAGGGTGAGTTTCATGTCTCTACGACCATCCTAGCCAGAGATAGATAGATGTTCAGGCAGCTGGAATCAACTCTTCACTGAAAATGCACCCCCACCATAACTCCATCTCTGGTATTTCGGGTACTTTTGGTAAAGTTATTTGTGAATATTCAGTTTGAAAATTCTTAAAATCAAAACAACGATAGGTATCAGATGCATTCATTTATTAATGTATTCATCCATCCACCCATGAGCTTCTTACAGTTAAAGAAAATGTCATATTTTTAAAATACATGTATTGGATCCCGTCGAGTGAAGCAGCAAACATTCGTTCTCCTTGATGTCTCTAAAAAAGTACATATAGAGGCTTACTTTGGTGTATATATTCTTTAATACAATACTTCAATACATTTTCGGGACAGCAAATATTCCTATATTAAATGGTTATTGTTTCGCCTTATCTGAATGGTGGCGAAATCATTAAAGGCTCACAATTAATCCATCCATTAATAAATCCAAAGTAAACACAACTTGGATTATTTCACCTTGTTATGTACTTTTTTATGCCGAAAGAGGCGATGTACCCACCTGAATGACGACGAAATCATTAAAGGCAATGACGGCGAAATCATTGAAGAATCACAATTAATCCATCCATTAATATATCCAAAGTAAAGACAACTTGGATTATTCACCTTGTTATGTACATTTTTCTGCCAAAAGAGGCGATTGAATGACGACGAAATCATTAAAGGCAATGGCGGCGAAATCATTAAAGAATCACAATTAATCCATCCATTAATATATCCAAAGTAAAGACAACTTGGATTATTCACCTTGTTATGTACATTTTTATGCCGAAAGAGGCGATTTTAGCCGAGTTTAGGTACTTTTCGAGACGGGTGATGCAACCGAGTGACGTAAGCGCGCTCCCGACAGGGGGTGCATTTTACGGCGGGGGTGCAGAATTCGGCACAACACCGGACAGTCCGTGTGGATGCTGAATGGCCAACTTGAAACTGTAACTTCATCTTCGGCGCCTCAACCTTGTTCCTCGTTCACCCATTCATTCCTTTCACACCGCTTGTCTCATCCTTCATATAATGGCCTGGCCGTGGGTTGCTGCCGTGTGCCTTCTCCGTGAGTACGAATAATAATCATGACCAAAGTATTAGCAGTGTGAGAATGTTATAAACAATTATGAATAATGTCTTAGGGCAGCTCAGTGGCACATAGGGTTGCCAAAACCCATACTTTAAAAAGCCCGGTGTCAATCGAAATAAGTGCTCGCTGCGAAATAAGTGCCCTCCATATTGTCTACAGCAGGGGCGCTCACACTTTTTCTGCAGGTGAACTACTTTTCAATTGACCAAGTCGAGATCTACCTCATTCCTATTTATAATTTATATTTATTTATTTATGAAAGAGACATTTTTGTTAACAAGTTAATGGTGTTTAATGATAATACAAGCATGTTTAACACACATAGATTCCCTTCTTTCATGAAGACAAGAATATAAGTTGGTGTATTTGATTCTGATGACTTGCATTGATTGGAATTAGACAGTGGTGCTGATAACGTCCGCATTTTCAAATGGAGGAAAAAAAAAAGTCCTCCTTTTTGTCCAATACCACATGAAAGTGGTTGGATTTGTCATCTCATTTGTCCAACTTGCATACTCGTTTTTAAACACTTTATGAGAGTAGCATATGTGTGTGGCCTTTTAATGTCTGGCAGCAGGTGAGTGACGTCAGTGAGTGTGCGGGTGGGCAAGCAAGTGAGAAAGCGGCTGAGGGCGGAGGAGAAATACATTGGCATCAAACTCAATAGCTTGCTAGCTTGTGCACGCTAGCTTTCTGAGACTCTTATTTTGTTAGCACAGGCAGGATGAAACAGGTCTTTTATGGTGAAGACAGGAACTGTGCAGTCGGTCTTTAGAGTTTTGACAGTAGGTACGGAGCCTCTAGAAATAAAATGTGTTTCTCTGCGTCCGCCCCGTTAGTGATTTTTTTCTTAAATATGAGCTCGCAGCAGCCAGCGTCATCTCACAAGATCCTCGGGTGCCGAGAATGTCAAACAACTGACGAAAGTGAAGTCTTGGTATGATTGATGATTGCTCATTTTTATGTATATTTTTTAATGCCTGGCTTTAGATCGACTGACACGCCCTCCGAGATCGACCAGTCGATCGCGATCGACGTAATGCCCACCCCTGGTCTACAGTGTGTATGGGACGGCTTGCCAAATGGATTTGCTGATATTGAAAGAAAAACCGTATCATACCAAAGTTACTGTTGTTGTGCTTGTAGCGTGAAAGCAAGACAACTTCGTGTATCGTTGACACACAAAAACGTGTGCGTCCTTTATTCTTTTAGAACAAACCAGAATGAAACTTAAACACTCAAAATGGCGGGAACAACAAACCCCCACCTTTGGGAGAATCTCCTGACGGCCACTTAAAGGGGCCGCGCCTAATTACCTGCAACGGAACAACCTTGTCATGTGCCTAATTGAACAGTACAGTGAAACAGAACAACATTGTCATGTGCACAATCGAACAGTACAGTGAATAATAACAATAAGGTCAAGCACTAGGTGTGGCGAATTATGTCCATAAATTACCCGCTACACTGTGATATATATTGTCTTAGGCCAGTGGTTCTCAGTGGTACTTGAAGGTATGCCAAGGGGTACGTGAGATTAAAAAAAAAAAAATTCTTAAAATAGCAACAATCAAAAAATCCTTTATAAATATATTTATTGAATAATACGTCCAAAAAATATGAATGTAAGTTCATAAACTGTGAAAAGAAATGCAACAATGCAATATTCAGTGTTGACAGCTAGATTTTTTTGTGAAAATGTTCCATAAATATTGATGTTAAAGATTTCTTTTTTGTGAAGAAATGTTTAGAATTAAGTTCATGAATCCAGATGGATCTCTATTACAATCCCCAAAAAGGGTACTTTAAGTTGATGATTACTTCTATGTGTAGAAATCTTTATTTATAATTGAATCAATTGTTTATTTTTCGACAAAATTTTAGTTATTTGTATATCTTTTTTTCCAAATAGTTCAAGAAAGAACAATACAAATGAGCAATATTTTGCACTGTTATACTATTTAATAAATCAGAAATTGATGACATAGTGCTGTATTTTACTTCTTTATCTCTTTTTTTCAACCAAAAATGCTTTGCTCTGATTAGGGGGTACTTGAATTAAAAAAAGGTTCACAGGGGGTACATCACTGAAAAAAGGTTGAGAACCACTGTCTTAGGTTATTAAATATGGAGAAACGGCAGGATGAAACAAATCTGACATTGCTGCTGACACAGTCGTCCTCTTCCATGACGGTCGTGGACAGGATGGTCTCTCTGTCGCTACACACACGTTGGCGCTGCCCTGCCAAAAAACTGCCCGGCGCACTGGACTCAGCACTTATTTCGCTTGACACCGGGCCTGAAAAAAATGCTTAGAAAATGCTTAAAAAAATGCTAAAATGCATAGAAAAATGAACTTTACACCCCCACTATGTGGAATGATAGAGGGCGAGTTCTTGGTTTCTTTACGTGGGTTTATTGTAGACAGTTTTCATAAACGTCCTCCCAGCTCGGTAACACACAACAACAAAAGTCATGTTTTGTCTACCGTAAAGCAGTTCGTCTGCTGCAAACAGCAATGCCGTGACTCCTAAACAGGGCAATACTGGCATCTACTGTACATGCATATGTGACATCTTCCCCCTCTTTTCAAGTTATATCAAATAACTGCAAAGTGTATCTTAAAGGCCTACTGAAATGAGATTTTCTTATTTAAACGGGAATAGCAGGTCCATTCTATGAGTCATACTTGATCATTTCGCGATATTGCCATATTTTTGCTGAAAGGATTTAGTAGAGAACATCGACAATACATTTTGCAACTTTTGGTCGCTAATAGAAAAGCCCTGCCTTTACCGGAAGTATGTGCGCGTGGCGTCACGAGTTGCAGGGATCCACACATATTCACATTTTTATAATGGGAGCCACCAGCAGTAAGAGCAATTCGGACCGAGAAAGCGACAATTTCCCCATTAATTTGAGTGAGGATGAAAGATTTGTGAATTAGCATATTGATAGTGAAGGACTAGAGAGAAAAAAAAGAAAAAAAAAAGTGACTGCGGCGGCATTGTGAGCGTTTCAGATGTAATTAGACACATATACTAGGATAATTCTGGAAGATCCCTTACAGTGTTTCCCACAGGTCGGATATCTATTTGTGGTGGTGTGGTCGGGCGGCGGGGGGGCGTACTGTACTGTATGTGTCTAATGCTCTTAATACATTTTATCTGTGATTTGACCAGCAGCAAGATTTTGATGACAAAATTGAGGATTTGAGACTAAATCTAAAGGATGATCACAACTTCATTATAGAGCAAAGTCAAGTGGGAAGGTCTGACTAATAAATGTACAGGCCCTGATTGAATCAGTGGTAGGGGTGTAACGGTACGTGTATTTGTATTGAACCGTTTCGGTACGGGGGTGTACCAAACGAGTTTCTAAGCTAAAGTCTTAAAGGCCCACTGAAATGAGATTTTCTTATTCAAACAGGGATAGCAGGTCCATTCTATGTGTCATACTTGATCATTTTGCGATATTGCCATATTTTTGCTGAAAGGATTTAGTAGAGAACATCCACGATAAAGTTCGCAAGTCCCGGTGCTAAGAGAAAAGCCCTGCCTCTACCGGAAGTCGCAGACGATGACGTCACATGTTTGACGGCTCCTCACATATTCACATTGTTTTTAATGGGAGCCTCCAACAAAAAGTGCTACTCGGACTGAGAAAACGACAATTTCCCCATTAATTTGAGCGAGGATGAAAGTTTCGTGTTTGAGGATATTGATAGCGATGGACTAGAAAAAAGCAAACAAAAAAAACAATTGCATTGGGATGGATTCCGATGTTTTTCGACACATTTACTAGGTTAATTCTGGGAAATCCCTTATCTTTCTATTGTGTTGCTAGTGTTTTAGTGAGTTAAATATTACATGATAGTCGGAAGTATACATCCACGACCGGGTGTCTTGACGCGCAGTGTCGACGGCAGGGGAGTTGACGGCAGCTATGGACGGCACAAGCTCAGCTTTTCTCCGGTAAGAACTGACTTTTTAACCACAATTTTCTCACCGAAACCTGCTGGTTGACATTTGGTAGGGATCCATGTTGGCTTGACCGCGCTCTAATCCATAGGAAAGTTTCACCTCCAGGAATTTTAAACAAGGAATCTCCGTGTGTTTGTGTGGCTAAAGGCTAAAGTTTCCCAACTCTATCTTTCTACTGTGACTTCTCCAATATTAATTGAACAAATTGCAAAAGATCCAGCAACACAGATGTCCAAATAACTGTATAATTATGCCGTTAAAGCAGACAACATTTACCTGTGTGTGTGCGCAGCGCTCATACTTCCTAAAAACCTGTGACGTCTTGTGTACACGTCATCATTACACGACGTTTCGAAGACGAAACTCCCAGGAAATTTAAAATTGTAATTTAGTGAACTAAAAAGGCCGAATTGGCATGTGTTGCTATGTTAATATTTCATCATTGATATATAAACTCAGACTGCGTGGTGGGTAGTAGTGGGTTTCAGTAGGCCTTTAACAAGCTGCTTTGCCTTTTCTTCTGCGTCTGTCTCAGCACCCAGCATTGTCCCACCCACACAACCATCTGATTGGTTACATATATAGCGGTACCAGCCGATCAGCAGTGCGTATTCAGAGCGCGTGTAGTAAATGCTTCAGCGTCGAGCAGATAGGTGTTTAGCAGGTGAGCATAAGGCAGCGTACTCCATCCATCCATCCATTTTCTACCGCTTATTCCCTTTTGGACTCGCGGGTGGTGCTGGCGCCTATCTCAGCTACAATCGGGCGGAAGGCGGCATACACCCTGGAGAAGTCGCCATGTCTTCGCAGGGCCAACACAGATAGACAGACAACATTCACACTTAACATTCACACACTAGGGCCAATTTAGTGTTGCCAATCAACCTATCCCCAGGTGCATGTCTTTGGAAGTGGGAGGAAGCTGGAGTACCCGGAGGGAACCCACGCAGTGACGGGGAGAACATGCAAACTCCACACAGAAAGATCCCGAGCCTGGGATTGAACCCAAGACTGCAGGACCTTTGTATTGTGAGGCAGACGCACTAACCCCTCTGCCACTGTGAACCCTAGCGCACTCTCCCGAAATGATAATAAACACCTCCCAGTCAACTACTAGAAACATCACTATGAGCCCGTTGACCTTCTAGAAACTTAAACTGCAGCTCAGCTCGCTCGCAGTTCTGGCTTGATGTAAAGGCTAATTAGCTTTTAGTTTAACGTTAGTTCATTTTGCTGTGTGTGTGTGCACGTGTGCGTGCGTGTGCGCGTGTGTGTTTTTTTGAAGACAGAAAAGCTTTGAATGGCAGGGTCCCTGCTATCACATGTTGATAAAAATATAACATTTACATAACAAAAATCAACTACAGGCTTCCCAAATGCTGTAGTAAATTAAGCATGATGAGTTGACTTGAAACTGTTTAATGTTGCACTATTTATATGTAGAAGAAAAGTTTTATCATTTTATTTAATCCGAGCAACAATTTGAGGAAGTTCAATGTTGAAAAGGATAAAGCCATTGTTTACACATTTGGTAAATAAATAACCAAAAAATGTATATTTTGTTGTGTTCTTTCTGTATCGAAAATGAACCGAACTGTTACCGCTAAACTGGGGTACGTACCGAACCAAAATTTTTTTGTACCGTTACACCCCTAATCAGTGGTATTTTACTTAAGTAATGCACAAAGCAACTAAGTTTTGTATTTGCTTGTATTTTCTATCTATTTTTAAGCTTACAGCGTGTTCCAAGTTTGTGGAAGCGTGCCACGATGCTCCTGCAGAAATTCTGTCATACAGGAAGTGACTCAGTCAAGAATTCTTCATATTGCGGTCAGCGTCTAACTTAACTCGACACCTGGGGCACGCTAACCAAATGCCATATAATCCTTGAGTTTATGAATTATATTCTTTATAATAAGGCACATGCACATATGAAAGTATCTTCCATCTGATTCTCTCTCATTCTTATGCTCTCCAGTTCTTGCAAGTCTGATGTCCAGAGCAGAAAATCCACACTGCATCGTCACGCAGAGTCTTAAAGGGACACTTTACAATATCATCAATGATCAAAAGTATAACTGCTCAGAATACATGTGGACCAACATCACTGTAGGTCATTTCTTCACTGTAAGAGTACAGCGTACTGTACTGTATGTTCTATGATGCCAGTAATATTGTGTATCCCTGCTTTCAGGACCACAATTTAGTCATTGGGGGACAGAAGGAGATGCGTGAGGATGTCAAGTCAGCGAACAACACCTTTCTTCTTCTCAGTGGGTGTGAGGAAGTCATTACCCGCGTCATCGACTGTCTTGACATGGTGCGCTTTTGATCCACTCTTGTTTGGCGTCAGTTGGTGAGGTGCATGACGAGGCTAACAAACTTTCTCCTTGTGTTCCTTCTCTACAGCTAAATAAATTTGAGGTCCGCTGCACAAGTGAGCCATCTGTTTGTCTAGTGCTTTGTTCAGTACGCTGTGCTTGTGTGCTGTAGTATCTACTGCACAGAAGTCAATGTCAGAATTTAAAGTGTCGTCTCTTTGCAGCCAACTGCACTGGAATTCCTGGAGGTTTCGTGCCTTTGCATAGAGGTAAGACTATAGCAGTGTTTTTCAACCACTGTGCCGCGGCCAACTAGTGTGCCGTGAGATACAGTCTGGTGTGCCGTGGGCGATTATCTAGTTTCACCTATTTGGGTTAAAAATATTTTTTGCAAACCAGTAATTATAGTCTGTTAATTATGTGTTGTTGCGTGTCGGTGCTGTCTGGAGCTCGGCAGAGTAACCATGTAATACTCTTCCATATCAGTAGGTGGCAGCCGGTAGGTAATAGCTTTGTAGATTTCGGAAACAGCGGGAGGCAGTGTGAAGGTAAAAAGGTATTTAATGCTTAAACCAAAAATAAATGAAAGGTGAGAAAAGTCATTGAAGCTTAGTGAAGGCTATGCAGAATGAAACTAAAGCTGAACTGGCTACGAAGTAAACAAAAACAGAACACTGGTGCTGTCTAGAGCTCGGCAGAGTAACCGTGTAATACTCTTCCATATCAGTAGGTGGCAGCAGGAAACTAATTGCTTTGTAGATGTTGGAAACAGCGGAAGGCAGCATGCAGGTAAAAAGGTATTTAATGCTTAAACTAAAAATAAACAAAAGGTGATTGCCTCTTAGAAAAGGTATTGAATCTTAGGGAAGGCTATGCAGAAAGAGAATAAAACTGAATTGGCTACAAAGTAAACAAAAGTAGAATTCTAGATGACAGCAAAGACTTACTGTGGAGCAAAGACGGCGTCCACAATGACATGACAATCAACAATGTCCCCACAAAGAAGGATAAAAATAACTGAAATATTCTTGATTGCTAAAACAAAGTAGATGTGGGAAATATCGCTCAAAGGAAGACATGAAACTGCTACAGGAAAACACCCAAAAAAGAGAAAAAGCCACCAAAATGGGAGCGCAAGACAAGAACTAAAACACTACACACAGGAAAACAGCAAAAAAAACTCTAAATAAGTCACGGCGTGATGTGACAGGTGGTGACAGTGCACCTACTTTGAGACAAGAGCTATAGTGATGCATGATTGGTTATGGTTTAAAGTCATATCCATCAATTGCGACAACGACTTTTTACTGTCAACTGAGTTTCATTTTTTAATGATTTCTGCTGGTGGTGTGCCTCCGCATTTTTTTCAACGCAAAAATGTGCCTTGGCTCAAAAAAGGTTGAAAAAAACTGGACTATAGACATTGTTTAGAGATGTTGGGTTATACTACTGCACTGACTCTAGTATAGAGCATGACAAGGCACCAGTCCACCTGTTAATAGTTGTACACTGATTAGTTTTTTTCAGATCTGTGCGGAGTTCCTTTATTTTACACAACATTTATTTGATTCAAGTACCCCCTAATCAGAGCAAAGCATTTTAGGTTGATGAAGAAGTAAAATACAGCACTATGTCATCAGTTTCGGATTTATTAAATTGTATAACAGTGCAAAATATTGCTCTTGTAGTGGTCTTTCTTGAACTATTTGGGGAAAAAAGATATAAAAATAACTAAAAACTTGTTGGAAAATAAACAAGTGATTCAATTATAAATAACAATTTCTACACATAGAAGTAATCATCAACTTAAAGTGCCTTCTTGGGGATTGTAATAGAGATCCATCTGGATTCATGAACTTAATTCTAAACATTTCTCCTCAAAAAAATAAATCTTTAACATCACTATTTATGGAACAGGTCCACAAAAAATCTAGCTGTAGACACTGAATATTGCATTGTTGTATTTTTTTCACAGTTTAGGAACTTACATTCATATTTTGTTGAAGTATTCCTCAATAAATATATTTACAAAGGATTTTTTAATTGTTGCTATTTTAGAATATTTTTTAAAAATCTCACGTACCCCTTGGCATACCTTTTAAGTACCCCCAGGGGTATGCGCACCCCCATTTGAAAACCACTGCTTCAAGACATGGCTAGTGAGGTCGCGACTAAAGTCTGCAGCATTGTAGCTACTTCTAAATGACTAATCCTCGCCTCCATGGCGACAAAGTATGTTTCTTACAAGTATCATCCATGCAGGACGAGGAGTAGCTAAACATGCTTTCTGCTTTCACACCGTAGCTCACCGGCGTCACCGCTAATGAAGCCATTCCTGAATGTACTTGACATCCACTGTAATGATACCAAGCGCGGATTTCAACCATTGAAACCCAGTTTTGATGTTAAAGGTCTAAAAAAAAATTATGCAGAATGTCTGGCGGACCGGATTGAAAATCTTAATGGGCCGCATGTGAATTTGCCAAATTTTGCCTAGGTCTGACTTCCATCCATTCATTTCTACCGCTTATTCCCTTTGGGGTTGCGGGGGGTGCTGGTGCCTATCTCGGCTACAATCGGGCGGAAGGCGGGGTACACCCTGGACAAGTCGCCAACTCAACGCAGGGCCAACACAGACAGACAACATTCACACTCACGTTCACACACTAGGGCCAATTTAGTGTTGCCAATCAACCTATCCCCAGGTGCATGTCTTTGGAGGTGGGAGGAAGCCGGAGTACCTGGAGGGAACCCACGCAGTCACGGGGAGGACATGCAAACTCCACACAGAAAGATCCCGAGCCCGGTGTCAAGCGAAATAAGTGCTCGCTGCGAAATAAGTGCCCCAAGCGTGTCGGGGCATTTATTTAGCGCCCTAAGAGCGAAATATATGCCCACCCTATTGTATACAGTGTGTATGGGACGGCTTGCCAAATAATTGCCCCTGTGGATTTGCTGACATTGTTAGCTAAAAGAAAAACAGTATCATACCAAAGTTACTGTTATATGTATTGTCTAAGGCTATTAAATATGGAGAAACGTCAGGATGAAACAAATAAGATCAGTAGTTTTAATTTTGGTGAGTTAAGCTTTCAAAAATAGTGGACGGTCTCTCTTTCTCGCTACACACACGTTGGTTTGACAATAACGCCTCCTTGCCAAAAAACTGCCCGGCGCACCTGAACACTTATTTCGGCTGGGCACAAATTTGGCTTGACACCGGGATTGAACCCAGGACTGCTCAGACCTTTGTGTTGTGAGGCAGACGCACTAACCCCTCCGCCACACCGTGCTGCCCTAGGTCTGATTTAATATGTGAAAAACAAAAAATAAAAGCAACATCAAGGTGACGTTTTAACAATGAATGATTGGCATTCAAAAAAACAATGGCCTCCACTTGGAGAAGATTCTTTTTGAGGGCACAGATGTTGCTACTATGCACAGTCAGTCTACCTGTGAAAGTGCAGGTTGTTTGTGGAGCCTGCTCAATATGACATTTTTACTTTACAAAGTGTACAAACTGCCTAACACTTTAAAATGTGTCCAAATTTGACTCCCTTTTCCTGCTGTCACCCATCTTCGGTAAAAAGGTAGAATCCTTTTGCGCTCCTCTCGCTTTCGCGTGTCTTTCCCCACGACCTCTCCCCCCACCCCTGTGTGTGCACCGTCTCTCTCAGTCGCTAGCAGGATCTTGTCGTTCACTTCAAATGTGGGAGTAGAACTTGTACTTAGTGACACCAGTCCTTGAACTTTTCTGACATTCTTTGTACACGTGCAAGAATGATCATTTAATAATAATGGATCAGATTAGGGCTAGGTGATATAGTAAGTAAGTACCAGTGATTGTCACACACACACTAGGTGTGGCGAAATTTGTCCTCTGCATTTGACCCTTTCCTTTGTTCACCCCCTGGGAAGTGAGGGGAGCAGTGGGCAGCAGCGGTGCCTTGCCCGGGAATTTATGGTGATTTAAACCCCAATTCCAACCCTTGATGCTGAGTGCCAAGCAGGGAGGCAATGGGTCCCAATTTTTTTATAGTCTTTGGTATGACTCGGCCGGGGTTAGAACTCCTAACCTACCGATCTCAGGGCGGACAATCTAACCACTAGACCACTGAGTAGGTATCGAATTGGTTTGTCTCTGTGCGATATAGAAAGTGATTATATCGTGATATTCAAGTATACGTCCTCACGCAGTTGCTTTAAGCTGCGGGCATTACACTCCATGCGTTTCTCACTCTTTCTTGTCTCTGCTTCTCCCAGAGACTCAAAAAAGCGAACCTCTTTACATACGTCACATACTGTCACGCGTGCAACATCATACGCCCTCGCTGAGCAGACAGGTAGCAACATGGGTAATGTTAGCTGTGGTGCTAACGGAGCGATGCGCGTGGTAATACGAGAGAGAGAAGGTGCAAATCTGGTAACAAATGAAGGAAAAATTCATTTCTAAGATAAACAGCAGGGGGTCCATCGTCTGGCGGTGGTTTGGCTTCAAGTGGGAAGATGTTTTACAAGTATTCGGCAAAAGCGTTGCTACAAAAAGTAGCAACACTGCTAATGTGTAGCATCATTTGAAAAGTCACCCGCGAGAGAATGAAGAGGGCTTGAAACTCCACATGTCAACATTTTTGCCTGTGCCACAGCCAACAAAATGCCCAAGCAACCATTTCCACATCAACACCGTATGAAAAAAATAGTCAACAACAGAAGGAGATGACGTCGGCAGTAATCTACCACATAGCGAAGGACATACACTATTTGATTTGCTATTATGCAGCTAATTTTTATTTGACACTTATTGAAATATCTTGTGTGATATCAAACACAAAAGTGCACTTTATATGTTTTAAACTATTGTAGTGGCGTTTTGTACAAAAAGTGCTGTTTTATTTAGTGTTGTTTTGATATGTCATCTTAGTGACATCATGCACAAAAGTGCACCAATAGCCTGTTTTAAAATGTCTCTGACAATCTTGCACTTTCTGTTTTGGAAATGACATGAATGTTTGCCACTGCTTAATAACTGTTTAATAAATACAGTTTGGGTAAATTGACTTAGTTGTGATTTCCCTCTCTACATGAAAGTTTAAAATGAGCATATATTAATGCAGTATGAACAAGAATGTTTTGATGTAGACACATAGACTCATCATACTGCTGTCATTATATGTATCAAGTGTTAATTCAAGGCTAAGGCAAAATATCGAGATATATATCGTGTATCATGACATGGCCTAAAAATATCGAGAAAGGCCATATCGTCCAGCCCTAGATCAGATCTTACATAGCGCCTCTTTTGACACCCAAAGTGTTTAACCGTAGCCACGTGTACATGGACAAAATGTATTTCATTTGATGATCATTCGGATTACAATGTTCCTCTGTACTTGGAGCCTGAAAAAATTTATCTGATTGTGACGTGAATTTTCATGCATCACACCTTAAATTCGAATACTTTATTTTGACATGCGCACCATATACCTTAATAGGGAAGGTGTCTTATTTTTTGGGCTAGAGCGCCATCTTTTGGACAAGTTCGCTCAATGACAGTGACTTACGGTGTAAACAAACTTAGTTTTGTGCATTTCTGCTTGTCCGACATTGTCACAGTATTTATTTATCTTTAATCTTTCTTTTGTCCACTACTTTTGTTTTACCTCTCTTTTTGAAATGGAGTTGTTTTGTGCCATTTTTGTTTCGATATGTATGGTTTAGCGTCTTCATGTTACAACATTCTGTGTACGTACCTGAGGCTAGCAGTTAACACTTAGCATAGCTCTAATGTTGTGAATAAAATCGCTCGCTCAGACAACTGGATCCCTTCTTTTGTTGTGACATCGACATAGTTTTGTTTTTGCTAGTCTCATTTTAAAGCAACAAACTCAACAGCTCATAACACTACTTCTGCACATGTTGAATAGGGAGAGACAGCAGCAAGACAATCGCTTCATTCTGAGACTATTACATTTAGTTCTCGCTCCACCACCAAAGTATATCTGACGTCAAACGATCATTTCAGAAGAAATGTTTTCAAGTGCTACAATTTGAATGACTATCGGGCTAAACCAGCCGTCTCGATACAAAATAAATATTGATCCGAAAGTGTGCAATCGGGTCAGAATATTTCGAATGGCGTGTTTACTTACTTACTTACTCAGTGGCCTAGTGGTTACAGTGTCCGCCCTGAGATCGGTAGGTTGTGAGTTCAAATCCCGGCCGAGTCATACCAAAGACTATAAAAATGGGACCCATGACCTCCCTGCTTGGCACTCGGCATCAAAGGTTGGAATTGGGCGTTAAATCACTAAAAATGATTTCCGGGCGCGGGCACCGTTGCGCCTCACTGCTCCCCTGACCTCCCAGGGGGTGATCAAGGGTGATGGGTCAAATGCAGAGAATAATTTTGCGACACCTAGTGTGTGTGTGTGACAATCATTGGTACTTTAACTTTACATGAAGCATTTTTATTCCGGTTCGGTTTTTAATCCGATTAAATGTGTCTGTGTGCACATAGCTAGTGAGACCCTTTACTCTCTCCCACACCCTTGGTGGGAAGTTACATTTGTAGCCGCATTGACTAGGATAGTGCGTAGTGGCTCTACCATCTGAGTCACACCTCACCTTAAACCTTGTGGTTTCCTGACAGGAACCTCCAGGTTGGTCTTGGTCATCCCGCCAGTGCTTCTGGTGGTCCTGCTGCTGGTGGGCTTTTGCTGTGGATCCAGACATTCAAATTTCAGGTATCACTTAAAAACACACTTTTATCAAGCGTAACACATCGGAAGGTTTTTGAATGTCAATCAGCTGTTGTTGCATCTACAGGTGCTGCCGCTCCGAGCCAGAAAAAAACTTGCTCGATAAGAATGAGTTTTGATGCAAGATGCCGCTTCTTCACACATCTTTCGCCATCATGGTGTCTTTTAAAATGTCACTGCACCTCCTTATAGCTCCTTGGAGGTTAATGCAGAGGCGTCACTATACCTCATACTGTACTGAGACACACCTGGCGCACAAATAATTCATGTGAGCGTGCAAAGCGCGCAAGCAAAAACATTTTTAGCACTTATTTATCATAAAAAAATACATAAATAGTGTTTCAAACTATGAAATCATATCAGATTATGTTGTATGGATCTTTGATTAACCACCTGAAATTAACTAATGCATTTGACCTACTTGTGCACTTTTTTACTCCAGACTTCTAAACTGCTACTGGTAAAAGCAAAAAGGAAGAGCAATAAATCTTTTTGAAATATATATTGCCGTAATCATCTGCAAATTTAACATCTACAAAAGTAAAACAAAAAATAAAGCACCCCTACATCTCTGCGTTATTTTATATTATTTAATTTCCATTTATGGCAATGTGGCTAATCCTATTTCAGATACACAAAACTATAAAATATACACAAAACAATAAAGCCACAGTAGTAGAATAAATGAACAACTGTTGTGTGTCTGTTCAGGGAATCATTTTCTGAGAAGTAAACTGTCTGGTCAGATGTGTGCAAGAAAAAAAAAAGTTTAGGGAGAAAAAAATAAAATTGTGGCAACTACACCAGATATTTTTAGCCATTTTTCTAGTGACAATTAGTGAGTATTTTAGCAAAAGGCAAACCGACTAACAAGTTGGAGGAGGACTCAGGACAGACATGGAAATATATTTTTTAAAAATCTAAATGGGGCAACAAAACCTGATATTTTCAGCCATCTTTCCGAAAACAAATACAGAAATGTCACTGTTTTTTCTGGAAACAAAACCAGATGCTTTAGTTGTAGCCATTTTTCTGGTGACAAAACAAGATTATTTTAGTCAAAGTCACACCGATCAACAAGACAAGTCTACTGTGCTATTTTTCTGTGAAATAATCTTGAATGATTTAAAAATTTGGCTAACGACTTGATGATATGGAAAAAAAAATTTCTTCCTGAAGATAAACCATTAGAGAAGCACTCAACTCACACATGCTTACTCCAAATCATCATTGATGCAGAGGTCCTGAGCAGAACCAGCAGACAACAACCAACATTATGTTTCATGTTCATTGGAAATTCCCCCAACAGCTCGTACAGCAAATGAAAATGTTTGTCTTGATACAAGGAATAACGTTAGCTAACTTAGCATCAACTTTAGACAATGATGTTGCCTAGCTAGCTAGGACTTCACTTACATCTCTCATTCCTCGCTGCTTCTTCCCTGCTGCGGGCGAATAACTTTCTGATATGCATCTAGGAGTTACAGTTTGAGTCAAATCAAAATCAAAATAATATAATTAACAAATTGTTGTTGGCTAACGTTACCTACCTCAGCAGTGATTCGCATCCCCTCTCTCTCTCTCTCTCTCTCTCTCTCTCTCTCTCTCTCTCTCTCTCTCAACTGAAGTTTCGATCCACATGTGAATAAATTACCATATTAATTAGCCATGTGCTCATTGTTACGTGGAGTGAATACAGTAGCAATCAATTACCATACTAAGTAGTATGTGCGCTGTTGTCTGTTATGTAGACCTAAAACTCTGAAGCGTTTTTTTTTATTGGTGAAATTTTTACTGGGGCATTGCAGATCAACACTGGGACACGTGCCCCAGTGAAATATGTCTGGCGACGCCACTGGGTTAATGTGTCTCAAAAAACATTCAGCTACAAATATTGAGTTTTCACAAGCTCAATTTATGCCCAAGGTTCCCTCTGCAAAAAATCGGAGTTATTGTGTAGACATATAGAGAAACAACTATAAATGTCTGTGCATTCAGCAATGGTGTTACAAAAAGATCAATGAGAATAATACATAATGTTGGATATAGAGAACATACAAACCTTTTCTTTATTGAATCAAAAATATTGAAATTCAATTATTTGATGCATTTGCAAACAGCTAAAACAATGTACAAAGCAAACTATAACCTGCTACCCAAGAATGTACAACAATTCTTCTCAACAAAAGAGGAGAAATATAACCTTAGAGGAATATCTAATTTCATTGTACAAGCATTTGTTGTATGCTTGTAAAACACTTAAAACCTTTAGCATATCCATATGTGGAATCAAATTATTGAATGGATTAACCAAAGAAAAAAGACAAAGCACCAACATTTTTAAAACACTGAAATTTAAACGCGCATTGTGCTCAAACTTTTATTCAATGAAGTTGTCAGCATAATAAAGACAAATGTTGACAAAAAAAGTCCTCTGCTGTAAACCAAGTGAGCCAAGACCAAACACCTCACAGCTGAGCTAATTAAACTGTATTTCAATATGTGCACCATTTATAGATTTAATATTCAATTGGAAAGTTTACAGTATAGATAATATTAATTGGGTGAAGTAGTCACGGAGGTGTTATATTTAAGAAGTATTTGAGGATTATCTTACAAGATGTGTTCTGTTTTTTTCCAAAAGTGTTTTTTTAATTTATAACTGTGTTTGCCATGTATCAACTAACTGTTACTATGAACTTTGCACAAGCAGAAGATAAACGTTTATGTGACCGCAATGAATTTGCCTTTTTTAGCATTAAATAACTGATTTTTTTTTCATTTACCTTTCATTTCTTTGTCAGACACTTTATGTTATTATTTGTGTTTAAATTAGATTTAAGACGAATGGCCATATGTGGTGCTGAATTTCCCCCAGGGATCAATAAAGTACTGTCTATTCTATTCCATTCTATTCTATGCTTTCAAGAGGTTTGCGGGTCTAAAACTACTTCCTGATTGAGATGGGATTCTTGGCCCTTTGAAGGGATCCGGGTCTTGAGGAGCCATTCCTTTCAAAGAGCCATTCAAAAGACTAGCTCGTTTTTATGATCCTTTTTTTTTCCTGATTTTTGTTTTTTTAATCAAAGAAATCCTCACTGTTAACAGTTACAAGATAAAATATGCATCAAAATAATTTAAATCTATGTAGCTGGTATGAGAAATACTTGGATTATTTGAGTGAAATTCCTGATAAAGTATGTATATTGTTTTGTCATGCAATGAGAGATCCATTAGCAGACTTCCCACACTCTGCTAATGGTAAGCCACGGTCTGATATTGCTCTGCAAGGTATCATAAATTACACTAAAGCTAACGTGGGATTTATTGTAAGATCCATCCATCCATCCATCTTTTTTAGCTTATCCGAGGTCGGGTCGCGGGGGGAGCAGCCTAAGCAGGGAAGCACAGACTTTCCTCTCCCAGGCCACTTCGTCTAGCTCTTCCCGGGGTATCCCGAGGCATTCCCAGGCCAGCCTGGAAACCTAGTCTTCCCAATGTGTCCTGGGTCTTCCCCGTGGCCTCCTACCGGTCGGACGTGCCCTAAACACCTCCCTAGGGAGGCATTCGGGTGGCATCCTGACCAGATGCTCGAACCATTTCATCTTGCTCCTCTCGATGTGGAGGAGCAGCGGCTTTACTTTGAGCTCCCCCCGGATGGCAGAGCTTCTCACCCTATCTCTAAGGGAGAGCCCCGCCACCCGGCAGAGGAAACTCATTTCGGCCCTTGTACCTGAGATCTTGTTCTTTCGGTCATAAACCAAAGCTCATGACCATAGGTGAGGATGGGAACGTAGATCGACCGGTAAATTGAGAGCTTTGCCTTCCGGCTCAGCTCCTTCTTCACCACAACGGATCGATACAGCGTCTGCATTACTGAAAACGCTGCATTGATCAGCCTGTAGATCTCACGATCCACTCTTCCCTCACTCGTGAACAAGACTCCAAGGTACTTGAACCCCTCCACTTGGGGCAGGGTCTCCTCCCCAAACCGGAGATGGCACTCCACTTTTTTCCGGGTGAGAACCATGGACTCCGACTTTAAAATGCTGATTCTCATCCCAGTCGCTTCACACTCTGCTGCGAACCGATCCAGTAAGAGCTGAAGATGCTGGCCAGATGAAGCCATCAGGAGCACATCATCTGTAGAAAGCAGAGACCTACTCCTGCAGCCACCAAACCAGATCTCAACGCCTTGACTGCGCCTAGAAATTCTGTCCATAAAAGTTATGAACAGAATCGGTGACAAAGGGCAGCCATGACGGAGTCCAACCCTCACTGGAAACGTGTCCAAATTACTGCCGGCAATGCGTACCAAGCTCTGACACTGATCGTACAGGGAGCGGACTGCCACAATCAGACAGTCGATACCCCATTACTCTCTGAGCACTCCCCACAGTACTTTCTGAGGTACACGGTCGAATGCCTTCTCCAAGTCCACAAAGCACTTGTAGACTGGTTGGGCAAACTCCCATGCACCCTCAAGAACCCTGCCGAGAGTATAGAGCTGGTCCACAGTTCCATCACCAGGACGAAAACCACACTGTTCCTGAATCCGAGGTTCGACTATCTGGCGTAGCCTCCTCTCCAGTACACCTGAATAGACCTTACTGGAAAGGCTGATGAGTTATTGTACAAACCCCGTTTCCATATGAGTTGGGAAATTGTGTTAGATGTAAATATAAACACAATACAATGATTTGCAAATCCTTTTCAACCCATATTCAGTTGAATACGCTTCAAAGACAACATATTTGATGTTAAAACTGATAAACATTTTTTTTTGTTTAAATCATTAACTTTAGAATTTGATGCCAGCAACACGTGACAAAGAAGTTGGGAAAAGTGGCAATAAATACTGATAAAGTTGAGGAAGGCTCATCAAACACTTATTTGGAACATCCCACAGGTGTGCAGGCTAATTGGGAACAGGTGGGTGCCATGATTGGGTATAAAAGCAGCTTCCATGAAATCCTAAGTAATTCACAAACAAGGATGGGCCGAGGGTCACCAATTTGTAAGCAAATTGTCGAACAGTTTTAGAACAAAATTTCTCAACGAGCTATTGCAAGGAATTTAGGGATTTTACCATCTACGGTCCGTAAAATCATCAAAAGGTCCAGAGAATCTGGAGAAATCACTGCACGTAAGCGATGATATTACGGACCTTTGATCCCTCAGGCGGTACTGCATCAAAAACCGACATCACTGTGTGAAGGATATCACTACATTGGCTCAGGAACACTTCATAAAACCACTGTCAGTCACTACAGTTGGTAGCTACATCTGTAAGTGCAAGTTAAAACTCTACTATGCAAAGCGAAAGCCATTTATCAACAACACCCAGGAACGCCGCCAGCTTCGCTGGGCCCGTACAGGTTTTGGAGCAACATATGTTGTCATCCAAGCAACGTTATCATGGACGCCCCTGCTTATTTCAGTAAAACAATGCCAAGCCACGTGTTATAACAGCGTGGCTTCGTAGTAAAAGAGTGCGGGTACTTTCCTGGCCCGTCTGCAGTCCAGACATGTCTCCCATCAAAGAAGTGTGGTGCATTATGAAGCGTAAAATAAAGACAGTGGAGACCCCGGACTGTTGAACGACTAAAGCTCTACATAAAACAAGAATGGGGAAGAATTCCACTTTCAAAGATTCAACAATTAGTTTCCTCAGTTCCCAAACGTTTATTGAGTGTTGTTAAAGGAAAAGGTGATGTAACACAGTGGTGAACATGCCCTTTCCCAACTACTTTGGCACGTGTTGCAGCCTTGAAATTCTAAGTTAGTTATTATTTGCAAAAAAAAAAAAAGTTTATGAGTTTGAACATCAAATATCTGGTCCTTGTAGTGCATTCAATTGAATACGAGTTAAAAAGGTTTTGCAAATCATTGTATTCCGTTTATATTTACATCTAACACAATTTCCAACTCATATGGAAACGGGGATTGTAATTGCAATACCAGTGAAGATAAAAGCAAGTTAAAACCACTATACAATCACACATAAAAAAAGTATACTGTTAAAAACCATTGTATTAAGTTACATCTGTAATTGCATTTCATGTAATTGTGAAAATATGAAAATGTTATGTACTTGAGCAGACTTCCCACACTCTGCTAATGACATCGAGACCAGCGGAGGTCCTAACCACATATTGTGTGTATGTGCGTTCTGATTACTCATTACAGCTACGAGTAAAGAACCACATCATTCAATCCAGCCTGTGTGTGGGTTCTTGGTGGGACGGGTACACAGCAGTTACATCAATACAAATATAACTATTTGTCTAAATCATTCTGAAATACCAACGATTATTCAATTGTTGTTAAAACTGTAAACATTCCATAAGGTGTTGTCAGATCCCTAAGCTTTGACAGTGACATCACTAGTTTGAGTTTTCACTCACCGAAGAATACTTTGTAGCACAAAAGCCTTTTAACAATACAGGAAAAAAAATACATACATTTAGAATAAAATATGAAATAACTTGAACTACTTCAGAACAAAGCAGAAAAGTAAAAAAAAAAAATCTAAATAAAGAAAATTTAAAATAAAAATAATAGTAATATGCTGCTATGCTTTTTTTTGACTCTGACTTATTTTCTAGTCCAGTTGCCAGCTGGGTGAAGCTGCATCTGCATGGGCATAAAAACGGCTCTCAAACAAATGGTTCACAACCGGGAATCGTTCACTCAAAAGAGCCGTTCAAAAGACTTGACTTGTTTGTCAACGCCACATCTCTACTTCCTGCTCGAGATGGGACTTATGGTTCTTTGAAGGGAGCTGGATTTTGTGGCGCTGTCCCTTTTTAAAAGAGTTGTTTAAAAGACTCGCTGGTTATTATAGTTCCTTTTTTAAGTGTTAATTTTTTTTGCATCAAAATAATCCTAGTAGCCGTTGTACGATAAGATGTATATATGAATAATTTACATTTAGATTTACACATATACTACTGAATTGGTAAGAATTATTTTGAAATGTTTGTATTTATTTTTTGTTTTTACTGCAAATAATCCTTAAACGGGTCCCATCCCAGCAGGCAGACGACATTAAAACATTGACATGTTGAATGAGGTCCTGATGTCGATGTTGTAACTCAAATCTAACGTTGAAACAAAATTGTTTTAACAATGTTTAGTCGATGTTGGGTTCTGACGTTGATTTGACCTTAGAATTTTGGTTAATTCCCAACCAATATGCTACAAGACAAATACAACATTGAAACAACATTCTTTTTGACGACATATATTCAATTTTAGGTTGTGACGTTGATTTGATTATTGAAATTTGGTCATTTACCAACCAACAATGTTGTCTCAATTTACAAAAACAACTATTTACAAAAACAACTATTTTGCAGCGTTGTTTAGAAGTCAGTTTGGAAAAAAAGACAACATATGTATAATCAACGTTGTATCAATGTCCTGAGCCTGCCGGAATATTCCCATGCTTTGACATTGATATCCCTATTTAGAATTTTCCCTAACCTTAAAAACTCTGTAGCATTTTAATAATACATAAACAAATTGTCAGGTTCAAACACTGATGACATCTATTAAACAAGACAAGAAGCAAAGAATTAAACAGATAGAATTCAATTTGGCTCAATTTGAGGAGAGACGTCTGGACACTGTACCCCTGTACAGTGTCTCAGCGCGCTCTGGCGAAAGGTTGTACGCCACCTCTTTTTATTTGGACGTTCCCTGTTTACATAACAGCTGTTTCTAAAGGAATGGGGGGTATGTAAACAGCCATTGATTCGGTCACATTAACACAAAAGAAAAAGATGCTTCGGGCTTGGACTGGTCCTGCCTGGATCGAGCTTGGGCAGGTTTTGGTTCAAAATTGATAACCCATCCCTTTACCATGAATTGATTAATGTGGACTCCGACTTAAACAAGTTGAAAAACTTATTCGGGTGTTACCATTTAGTGGTCAATTGTACGGAATATGTACTGTACTGTTCAATCTACTAATAAAAGTTTCAATCAATCAATCAATCAATCAATCAAATCAGTCTCCTCCCATCGTACACAATGGAATTTTACAAGCCTTTGGCTTGGTACAACAAAGACAGCTTCTTGTCGGTTCGCTGGGAACTCAGAGAACAGAAAGTTTTTTGATAAATTACATATAATTTTTCCGACACAAATACACAAAACATTTGAGAATAAACTGTAAATATTAGGGCTGCGAATCTTTGGGTGTCCCACGATTCGATTCAATATCGATTCTTAGGGTCGCAATTTGATTACCGTATTTTTCGGAGTATAAGTCGCTCCGGAGTATAAGTCGCACCTGCCGAAAATTTATTATAAAGAAGGAAAAAAAACATATATAAGTCGCACTGGAGTATAAGTCGCATTTTTGGGGTATATTTATTTGACAAAACCCAACACCAACAATAGACTTTTGAAAGGCAATTTAAAATAAATGAAGAATAGTAAACAACAGGCTGAATAAGTGTAAATAACCAACTGAGAAGGTGCCTGGTATGTTAACGTAACATATTATGGTAAGAGTCATTCAAATAACTATAACATATAGAACATGCTATACGTTTACCAAACAATCTGTCCCTCCTAATTGCTAAATCCCATGAAATCTTATACGTCTAGTCTCTTACGTGAATGAGCTAAATAATATTATTTGATATTTTACGGTTATGTGTTAATAATTTCACACATAAGTCGCTCCCGAGTATAAGTCGCACCCCTGGCCAAACTATGAAAAAAACTGCGACTTATAGTCAGAAAAATACGGTATATATCGATTTTTTCGATTCAACGCGATTCTCCATTCAAAAACGATATTTTTCCGATTCAAAACGATTCATTCAATACAGAGGATTTCAGCCGGATCCACCCGTCTGCTGACATGCTAGTAGATTTAAAAAAAAAAAAAGCATTTATAATTGTAAAGGACAATGTTTTATCAACTGATTGCAATAATGTAAATTTGTTTTAACTATTAAACGAACCAAAAATATGACTTATTTTATCTTTGTGAAAACATTGGACACAGTGTGTTGTCAAGCTTATGAGATGTGATGCAAGTGTAAGCCACTGTGACAATATTGTTCTTTTTTTTTTATTTTTTATAAATGTCTAATGATAATGTCAATGAGGGATTTTTAATCACTGCTATGCTGAAATTATAACTAATATTGATACTGTTGATAATATTCATTTTTGTTTAACTACTTTTGGTTTGTTCTGTGTCGTGTTTGTGTCTTCTCTCAATTGCTCTGTTTATTGCAGTTCTGAGTGTTGCTGGGTCAGGTTTGGTTTTGGAATTGGATTGCATTGTTATGGTATTGCTGTGTAGTGGTTTGTTGGATTGATAAAAAAATAAAATAAAATCGATTTTTTTAAAAATGAGAAGCGATTCGGAATCGCACAACGTGAGAATCGCGATTCAAATTCAAATCAATTTTTTCCCACACCCCTAGTATATATGTTTATAAAAGTAGACATAATATTAGAATACAAATTAGGGCATAATAAAAATTTAAAAACGGTTGTAGTGTGTATATCAGAAAAATGACAAAAGTGAAATACAAACTAAAAAACAGCAACTCAATGAAATAAAAGTAAATCAACTAAATCAAATAAAAATACAAATCATTTCAAAACGTAATTTATTTTTCTTCAGTTTGCCAGTTGGGTGACATTTTATCCTCATGTTCATACGAACGGCTCCCCAACTAACTTACACTCAGCTCACAACTGCGAATCAGTCCATCTAAAAGAGTTGTTCAAAAGACTCGACTCGTTCGCGAACGTCACATCTCTCCATTTCCTGCTTGTTTTGTTGACGTTAGCTTGCTGTCCTGTCAGTTTTTCATGGTAGAAATAAAAAAAAACAAAAAAACCCTCCACCGCTGCTGGAAAATAAACCAAACGAAAAAAACCAAGCTGGGACCAAATGGAGTCGCGCGGTTCGGACACGGAAGAAGAGGAGCAGCAAACGCCGCTTCTTCATCGGGGACATAAAGGAAACGTCCAGAAGGGTGAGACTTGGCGCTTGGAAGCTAACACTCTTTAAGCTAGCATGTTTAAACAAATAAAAAACATTAATTCCAATTAAATACTATGTTTGCATTCACCAATGTATCGCTAACGACGTTGGAACGTCCTCCGGCCCTGGTCATAAGACCGCCGCTCGGTATGGAATATGGACTACTTTTATTGAGCTGGTGAGAATCTAACTATTTTTACGTGGGTTTTTGTTAAGTAGACATATTAAAAGCCTACTGAAATGAGATTTTCTTATTTAAACGGGGATAGCAGGTCCATTCTATGTGTCATACTTGATCATTTCGCGATATTGCCATATTTTTGCTGAAAGGATTTAAGAGAGAACATCGAAGATAAAGTTCGCAACTTTTGGTCGCTAATAAAAAAGCTTTGCCTGTACCGGAAGTAGCAGATGATGTGCGTGTGACGTCACAGGTTGTAGAGCTCCTCACATTGTTTACAATCATGGCCACCAGCAGCTAGAGCGATTCGGACCGAGAAATCGACAATTTCCCCATTAATTTGAG
Source organism: Nerophis ophidion (assembly GCF_033978795.1). Classification (NCBI taxonomy): domain Eukaryota; kingdom Metazoa; phylum Chordata; class Actinopteri; order Syngnathiformes; family Syngnathidae; genus Nerophis; species Nerophis ophidion. The sequence goes on along the minus strand of NC_084619.1, from coordinate 57,346,527 downwards.
CGAGGATGAAATATTTGTGGATGAGGTTACTGAGAGTAAAGAACTGGAAGAAAATAAAAAAAGACGAGGGCAGTGGGAGCTATTCAGATCTTATTAGACACATTTACTAGGATAACTCTGGAAAATCCCTCATCTGCTTATTGTGTTACTAGTGTTTTAGTGAGATTATATGGACCAGGGGTCACCAACGCGGTGCCCGCAGGGACCAGGTAGCCCGTAAGGACCAGATGAGTAGCCCGCTGGCCTGTTCTAAAAATAGCTCAAATAGCAGCACTTACCAGTGAGCTGCCTCTATTCTTTAAATTGTATTTATTTACTAGCAAGCTGGTCTCGCTTTGCTCGACATTTTCAATTCTAGAGAGACAAAACTCAAATAGAACTTGACAATCCTAGAAAATATTATAAAGACTTGGTCTTCACTTGTTTAAATACATTCATTTATTTTTTACTTTGCTTCTTATAACTTTCAGAAAGACAATTTTAGAGAAAAAAATACAACCTTAAAAATGATTTTAGGATTTTTAAACACATATACCTTTTTACCTTTTAAATTTCTTCCTCTTCTTTCCTGACATTTTAAATCAATGTGCAAGTATTTTTTTTTATTGTAGAGAATAATAAATACATTTTAATTTAATTCTTCATTTTAGCTTCTGTTTTTTCGACGAAGAATATTTGTGAAATATTTCTTCAAACTTATTATGATTAAAATAAAATAAAAATACTCTGGCAAATCTAGAAAAGCTGTAGAATCAAATTTAAATCTTATTTCAAAGTCTTTTCAATTTATTTTAACATTTTTGTTCTGGAAAATCTTGAAGAAATAATGATTTGTCTTTGTTAGAAATATAGCTTGGTCCAATTTGTTTTATATTCTAACAAAGTGCAGATTGGATTTTAACCTATTTAAAACATGTCATCAAAAATATAAATTTATTGTGAGAAATCATTAAGATGATCAGTGTTTCCACAAAGATAGATATCATTAATTATTAATAATAACATAGTGTTAAAGGCAAATTGAGCAAATTGGCTATTTCGGGCAATTTATTTAAGTTTGTATCAGACTAGTAGCCCTTCGCATTAATCAGTACCTAAGAAGTAGCTCTTGGTTTCAAAAAGGTTGGTGACTCCTGATATAGACATACCTGAAAGTCGGAGGGGTGTGGTGACCGCCAGTGTCTCTAAGAGAAGCCATGGAGGAGCCAAGAAAGTCGCAGCTGCCTCGTTGACAGCTGCAGGAGGATCGACACAAGCTCTGCTCATTTTTACGGTAATAGCCCACTTATTACCACAGTTTTCTCACCGAAACCTGCCAGTTGACATGTGGTAGAGAACCATGTTCGCTTGACCGCTCTGTTCCATATTAAAGCTTCACAACAAACAAAGAAACACCGGCTGAGTTTGTGTTGCTACAGCCGGCTGCAATACACCGCTTTACACCAACATCTTTCTTATTTGTAGTATCCATTATTAATTGAACAAATTGCAAAAGATTCAGCAACACAGATTTCCAGAATACTGTGTAATTATGCGATAAAAACAGACTACTTTTAGCCGTGATCGGTGCTGGGAGAACATGTCCGTTACAACTAGTGACGTCACGCGCACGCGTCATCATACGCGTCATCATTTCGCGACGTTTTCAACAGGATACCTGGCGGGAAATTTAAAATTGCAATTTAGTAAACTAAAAAGGCCGTATTGGAATGTGTTCCAATGTTAAGATTTCATCATTGATATATAAACTATCAGACTGCGTGGTCGGTAGTAGTGGGTTTAGGTAGGCCTTTAAGTAGACCAGTGTTTTTCAACCACTGTGCCGCTGCACACTAGTGTGAGGTGAGATACAGTCTGGTGTGCCGTGGGAGATAATCTAATTTCACCTATTTGGGTTAAAAATATTTTTTAGCAAACCAGTAATTATAGCCTGCAAATGGTGTGTTGTTGTTGCGTGTCGGTGCTGTCTAGAGCTCTGTAGAGTAACCGTGTAATACTCTTCCATATCAGTAGGTGGCAGCAGGTAGCTAATTGCTTTGTAGATGTTGATACAACGGGAGGCAGTATGCAGGTAAAAAGGTATTTAATGCATAAACAAGAAATAAACAAAAGGTAAGTGCCCCTAAGAAAAAGGCATTGAAGCTTAGGGAAGGCTATGCAGAACAAAACTAAAACTGAACTGGCTACAAAGTAAACAGAAACAGAATGCTGGACGACAGCAAAGACTTACTGTGGAGCAAAAATGGCTTCCACAATGTATATCTGAACATGACATGAGAATGTCCCCACGAAGAAGGACACAAACAAAGTAGATGCGGGAAATATCGCTCAAAGGAAGACATGAAACTGCTACAGGAATATTCAGAGAAAAATCCACCAAAATAGGAGCGCAAGACAAGAACTAAAAGACTACACACAAGAAAACAGCAAAAAAGTCCAAATAAGTCAGGGTGTGATGTGACAGGTGGTGACAGTACACCTACTTTGAGACAAGAGATATAGTGATGCATGCTTGGTTATGCTTTAAAGTCATATCCAACAATTGCGATGACGACTTTTTACTGTGAACTGTGTTTCGTTTTTTTAATGATTTTTGCTGGTGGTGTGCCGCCGCATTTTTTTAACTCAAAAAAGGTTGAAAAACACTGAAGTAGACATATTAAGTACACGCTACTATTTTCTCTGTGTGTGTGTGTGTGTGTGTGTGTGTGTGTGAGTGTGTGTGTGTGTGTGTTCTAATATGACTCGGGCCGCAGGTATCGATTATTCTAGTATCAATTAGTCTGTTTGATTAGTTGAAGTTATCGGTTCGTTGTGTTTCGGTGGTTACAGGGCCGTATGATCACAATGTTGGCACCAGGAATTTTCAAAAAGGGGTTCCAGGGACCCCATCAAGTCATACAAATGGTGTCCCACTTTTTTGCAACCCATTTAAAAATAAATGATAAATGTATGCATTATCCTCAGTGTTGGCGTTAACGCACTTTATGTGTCTTTTAACTAGGGCTGGGCGATATGGCCTTTTATTAATATCTCAATATTTTTAGGCCATGTCACGATACACTATATATATCTCGATATTTTGCCTTAGCCTTGAATGAACACTTTATGCATATAATCCCGTGGTTCTTAACCTTGTTGGAGGTACCGAACCACACCAGTTTCATATCCGCATTCACCGAACCCTCCTTTTTTTTTAACAAATTCAAAACAAAGTTATTATATGTTTTTGACAACACTTTAAGATGGGGTGTAGCAAAGTAACATAGTAACAAAGACTTAATTTCGAGTTTTTGGACACTAGGGAAACATATTCTAAGTAACAAAGACTTCATTTAGAGTTATTTGGTTAGGGTTCGGGTCAGAGTATGGTTTAGAGCAGTGGTCCCCAACCACCGGGCCGCGGCCAGGTACCGGGCCGTGGCCCGATTGGTACCGGGCCGCAGAATAATGTTTTATTAATTTTTATTAAAAAAAAAATATATATTTTTTTATTTTATTAAATCAACATAAAAAACATAATATACACCAATATACACTTACAATTAGTGCACCAACCACAAAAACCTCCCTTTTTCATGACAATAGGGAGAAGTTTTTATTTACACGATGAGTCGGGTGTGTTTTGACATCCGCCGAACCCCTGAGCCCGACTCACTGAACCCTTAGGGTTCGATCGAACCCAGGTTAAGAAGCACTGATATACTCACAGCAGTATGATGATTCTATGTGTCTACATTAAACATTCTTGTTTATACTGCATTAATATATGCTCATTTAAACTTTCATGCACAGAGGGAAACCATAACTAAGTCAATTGACCAAAACTGTATTTATTAAACAGTTATTAAGCAGTGGCACAAACATTCATGTCATTTCCAAAACAGAAAGTGCAAGATTGTCACTTTTGTGCATGATGCAGCCCTTTGAGACACTAGTGATTTAGTGCTATATAAGTAAACATTGATTGATTGATTGATGTCACTGAGATGACTTATCAAAAAACATTAAAATAAAGTGCACTTTTTGTACAGAACGCCACTACAATATTTAAAAACAAATAAAGTGCACTTTTGTGCTTGATGTCACACAAGATATTTCATTAACTGTCACATTAAAATAAGCTGCATCCTTTGCTATGTGGTAGGTTACTGCGGACGTCATTTCCTTCTGTTTTTGACTGTTTCATACGATGTTGATCTGGAAATGGTTGCTTCTGCATTTTGTTGGTGTGGCACCGAACGGAGATTTTGACATGCGGAGTTTCAAGCACTCTTCATTCTCTAACGGGTGACTTTTCAAATAATGCTACACATTAGCAGTGGAGCTACTTTTTGTAGCAATGTTTTTGCTGCATACTTGACATATTACGGTTGTCTGTTCAACATATTCCCACTTGAAGCCAAACCACCGCCAGACGATGGACCCCGTGCTGTTTTTCTTCGGAAGTAATTATTCCTCCATTTGTTACCAGATTCGCACCTTCTCTCTCTCGTATTACCACTTGCACCGCTAGCATCACAGCTAACGTTAGCCATGCCGCTACCTGTCTGCTCGGCGAGAGCGTACGATGTTGCACGCGCGATAGTATGTGACGTATGTAAGTAGGTGCGCTTGTTTTATGTCTGTGAGAAGGAGAGACAAGAAAGATCGAGAAACGCCTGCTGTGTAATGCCCGCAGCTAAAAGCAACTGCGTGCGAACATATACTCGAATAGCACGATATAGTCATTTTCCATATCGTACAGAGACAAACCCGCGATATATCGAGTATATTCGATATATCGCCCAGCCCTAATGTGTATATACAGTGTGCATATACGTATATATACTGTATATAGTATAAACGTTTTTTCAAAATGCATTTTTTATTGATATCGATGACGTGTCTATTGCGATATATAATTATATCGTTTTATCGGCCCTACAGGAAGAATGTTGTGCCAGCCAGATGTGGCCCCTGGGCCTTTAGTTTGACACCAGTGCGCTATAGAGGTCTGATTTGAAGACAGTACTCTGTATGAAGTATAAAACAACAATGAATGGCTTCTGAGCATTTTCACAGCTCGTTTATCTTTTTTGATGATTGTTTCGTTCTGACGACTAAAATGGAGGAGCCGTTGTTTGCTGTGACCAGTTTGGAAATGAAAAGTTTTTTTTTTTTTTTTTGTGACTCCTTAGCTCCGGCATGCTGCTCAACCCGTTACCTTCTGGCCTTGCTGTCCTCCTACGGCTTCTTTGTTGTCTACTCCTTGCGGGTCAACCTGAGCGTGGCCATGGTGGACATGCTTAACGCCACCCACCAGCCCCACACCAACCACAGCGCCTCCGTGTGTGCCCCTCACGCCAACCCCGCACGGCCCGGACGCAACCACTCGGTGATTTTCTACACTTCATCCACGCCGCCTGGTGCATTTAGTTGTAAATTTATGACTAAATGTGACCCCTGCACACTCTTCTAACAGGCCAGCGTGTACGACTGGAACGTTGAGACGCAAGGCTGGATCCTGGGTTCGTTCTTCTACGGCTACATCATCACGCAAATCCCTGGAGGTTACCTGGCCAGCCGCTTCGGCCCCAAGTGGCTACTGGGTTTCGGAATCCTGGGAACCGTCGTGTTCACGCTGCTCACCCCTTTGGCGGCTGACCTGGGCGCCGGTTACCTCATCGCTGTCAGGGTTCTGGAAGGGATCGGGGAGGTAGGTCATCGACGATTAAAGGGGAACATTATCACCAGACCTATGTGAGCGTCAATATATACCTTGATGTTGCAGAAAAAAGACTATATGTTTTTTTTAACCGATTTCCGAACTCTTAAAAAGGTGAATTTGGCGATTTAAACGCCTTTCAATTGATAGCCTGTCGGAGCGATGACCTTTCACCCGTGACATCACAACATGAAGCGATCCGCCATTTTTTCAATATTATTACACGCACCAAGTCAAATCAGCTCTGTTATTTTCCGTTTTTTCGACTGTTTTCCCGTACCTTGGAGACATCATGCCTCGTCGCTGTGTTGTCGGAGGGTGTAACAACACGAACAGAGACGGATTCAAGTGGCCAAAAGATCCCTCGTTTGTTTCGCACACTTTACCTACGACAAAGATGGCAAGAATGTGTGGATATCCTACGACACTCAAAGCGGGTGCATTTCCAACGATAAAGTCAAAGAAATCTGCAATATTGGAAAATAGACCACCACTGAATCTGCCGGAGTGCGTGAGCTATTCAGGGACGACTGCTGTCTGTTCCCGCAAACGAGCGAGGTAAACCCCCTGGATGTCTTTGCTAAGACGTGATTTATGCCACTTCTTTTTCTGTCTCATTTTGTCCACCAAACTTATAACGTTGTGCATGAATCCACAAAGGTGAGTTTTGTTGATGTTATTGACTTATGTGGAGTGTGCTAATCAGACATATTTGGTCACGGCATGACTGCAAGCTAATCGATGCTAACATGCTATTTAGGCTGGCTGTATGTACTGTACATATTGCATCATTATGCCTCATTTGTAGCTATATTTGCACCCAGCCTTTCCCTCCACCCACATTTAATTCCAAACAAACACATACCAATCATTGGTTAGAAGGCAATCGCCGAATTCGTCCTCGCTTCGTCCCGTGCCGCTGTCCGTCGTGATATGGCTCAATAACTTCAGTTTCTTCATCAATTTTGTTTTCGCTACCTGCCTCCACCCTCCAACCATCCGTTTCAAAACATGCGTAATCTGTTGAATCGCTTACGCCGCTGAAATCCGAGCTACTATCGCTATACCTTTCTGTGCTATCCGCCATGTTTGTTTCTGGTGGATTCACACTGTGACGTCACAGGATAATGGACGGGTGGATATACCGATGGTGAAAATCAGGCAATTTGAAGCCGTTTTTCGGGATATTGCATGATGGGTAAAATTTTGAGAAAAACTTTGAAAAATAAAATAAGTCACTGGGAACTGATTTTTATTGTTTTTAACCCTTCAGAAATTGTGATAATGTTCCCCTTTAAAGAACAAAAAAATAGACTTAAAAAAACCTGTTGACTTGTCGCAGTACAGTAGTAGGTAAATAATTATCCTCGAAGTCCCACATGGATGAAGGGTAAATACACATTGTTTGGAATTTTCCCTATCACTCACAAGAACACCTGTTTTTATTTGAATGCATTATAACTCATAGATAAAAGTCAGCTCACAATGGAGCTAATAGGAGCCATGATGTCATAAAACCCACTAATACAACACTCAAAAAGCGCCTTTTACAATTTTGTGACCTGAATATTAACCAAGTATTAGCAATAGTGTTACTACATATCGCGATTAGGTCTAAAAATACAGGCAATATTAGTTTTTGTCCATATCTACATCGTTATACATTGGTATTTCAAACAAAGCCTGCACAGTGTTTAGTTGGAACTCAAAACCATATTACTGTTACTGTTCTGAGAATAAAAACTAAAAAATAAAATTACTCAAATCATGAAGTAATTTAGATACTCATAGAATTACTCTTTACTTAAAAAAAACAACTTTAAATATACAGTTGTGATCAAAAGTTTACATACACTTGTAAATAACATAATGTCATGGCTGTCTTGAGTTTCCAATACTTTATACAACTCTTATTTTTATGTGGTAGAGTGATTGGAGCACATACTTGTTGGTCACAAAAAACATTCATGAACTTTTGTTCTTTTATGAATGTATTGTGGGTCGACTGAAAATGTGACCAAACCTGCTAATGTTTGGTGACATGTCCCTTGGCAAGTTTCACTGCAATAAGGCACTTTTAGTAGCCATCCACAAGCTTCCGGTTGAAATTTTAACCACTCCTCTGGATAAAATTGGTGCAGTTCAGCTAAATTTGTTGATTTTCTGACATGGACTTGTTTCTTCAGCATTGTCCACACACTTAAGTCAGGACTTTGGGAAAGCCATTCTAAAACCTTAACTCTAGCCTGATTTAGCCATTCCTTTACCACTTTTGACGTCTGTTTGGGGCCACGAGTTGGAACACCCGACTGCGCCCCAGACCCATTCTCCGGCCTGATGATTTTAGGTTGTTCTGAAGAGTTTGGAGGTAATCCTCCTTTTTCCTTGTCCCATTTACTCTCTGTAAAGCACCAGTTCCATTGGCAACAAAACAGGCCCAGAGCATAATACTACCGCTACCATGCTTGACGATAGGCTTGGTGTTCCTGGGATTAAAGGCCTCACCTTTTCTCCTTCAAACATATTGCTGGGTATTGTGGCCAAACAGCTCAGTTTTTGTTTCATCTGACCACAGAACCTTCTTTCAGAAGGTCTTATCTTTGTCCAGGTGATGTCAGATTGAAATTGTTTTGATAAACAATGCTACTCTAGCAGTATTTAAACTACGTTATACAACAATGCTGAACAATATTTGGGTTTGCATCCAAAAAAAGACCTTTTTAATGCACAATTGCGTGACTGTTTTCCACTCGGCATTTGTACATTGTATTTGGAGAAAACCACTACCGAATAGCATCGTTGTGTATTTACTGTTCACCTTGAGTGCATTGTGACCATCATGCACCAAAGTCCTTGTGTCCGCGTGCAGGGCGTCACTTTCCCCGCCATGTACGGCATGTGGGCAGCGTGGGCGCCGCCCCTGGAGAGGAGCCGCCTTCTCAGCATCTCCTACATCGGTGAGACGAACGAGACCATGTAATGCAATGTCTTCCAACCTTTGAGTCCAGCACGACCAGTTCATTCTGAGCAACAATGTCTGACAGGAGCCCAATTAGGCACGGTGGTGTCCCTCCCACTGTCTGGTGAAATCTGCTTCTACTTGGACTGGACCTACGTCTTCTACGTCTTTGGTAAGGACAAAATACCGTCATTTCTAGGCTATAGAACGCACCATAATTTAAGCCGTACCCACCTACATTTTAGAAGAAACATTTCCCCCATATATTAGCCGCACCGGACTATAAGCTGCAGATATATACGTTGTAAAATGAGTTGTTAGTAAACGTTTATTCACGTACTTTAATTGTTTTCAAACGGTGTCTGTAACACGGCAGTAAAACGGCTGATCAAACAAAACAGAAGTCATCGTTATGGACCCACTGCACTAGCTCTCAAATCAGCTTAACAGACTCTATAACTCCACGGTGGCGTTTTGGTGAATTTACGAAACTGAAACAATACAAAAAGAATGCCATTGCAAGTTAATAATACTAACACAGACACTTGCAAACTTGTTAGCACACTTTCTAATGCTAACGGCGCTATCTTGATTACATAATGATAGGAATACAGTATATAAGTAAGATATGTTTTAGTTCTATTGTAAAACTTACAAACTTTGTTTGAAGAATTATTTCGAGCAGAAACGCAATGAACAGTTATACTTCCGGTTCAATGAACTAAACAGAAAATACGTTTTCAATCTGCAGTGAGCAAACTCGTCCAAATGATGCCCCCATCGCAAAAACAATGACACACATTTTGAGTGTCTCTGTCGGTCTTGAAAACTACTTGTTGACCACAAAACATTATGGTCGTTGGCGAAGAAAAGCCTTAAATTAGCCGCACAGTTTTATAAGCCGCAGGGTTCAAAGCGTAGGAAACAAGTAGCGGCTTATTGTCCGGAACTTACGGTAATGTTAATGTCATGTACTGATGCCTTCTTTTAATATTCACTGAACAAAATGTTTACTATTGCACTCGTATGCGTGCACTGCGTCACACCAAGAGCTAGACGCTCATATTTAGTTTGCTGTTTAGCGAAACAGCGGATGGCGTCAAAACTTGGGTGTTCTGATCCCATATTGATATTGGTCTGATAATTGCTCATAATTTAGTCATATATTTAGTTCAGTCCTGTACAAACAGTATGCGGAGCTAGCAGCTATACAACAGCTAAGCACACAATAGCAGACATACATTGAACAATTTGTCTATATTAACAAGTATCAATTATTTTAGTTGCCTATTACTTACACATAAAAAGTTTACAAGCATGTCAGAAAGTATCCTGTAACAAATGTGTTCGTATTATTCAATTTACTGCGTGTTAAGTTTAACTTATAAGTGAAGATGTTGCCAAAAAAACAATTACCACTCCACTTCGACTTGAAGACAGCCTAAGTCCATTCCAGACGGTTAATAATAAACAGGTCAATGTTTTTCATACTAACCGTTGTTCTCTGTTTGATTAATTTCAAACTTATTCTAATGTTTCACTCTACAAAATAACAAAAATATGTATAAGCTGTGCTGAAACTTAACCGGAAAATGTTGGTATCGGCCAGCACTCAAGGCTCCAAAAAATGGGTATTGTATCGGAAGTGAAACGGTTGTGTCGGGACACCTCTCCTGAAAGCACTTGTCGGACAGCGACAGGCGCTTTCTACAGGGTGGGAGAAGGTACATCTCTGTCGGGGGTTATACCTCAAAATGTGAGTTAATGGTGGGAGGAGTTTGTCACTTCATGTTCTCGCCTATGTCGTTTGTACAGAATAGGAGGGTTATGTATGACGTCATATCTGGTTTTCTTCTTGGCGGCTTAATTCCCACGGTGCCCAGGCAGTTTCAGCTTAATAGCATTAAAACAAGTGAGAGTGAGTGTAAAGTTTGAACAGAAAATACGTATTGCTGTTCTCTTCTTGAGTGTTCCTGTCGTTCAAATAGAAGGATAGGAAATAACTCGAAATAAGTTTTTCATAAAGGTAAGTCAGGGAAAAAACAAAAGTGCGTCGAAGGAAATGGCTCTCAAAAATATCACTTTCATCATCTCGTGGAATACAATCGGACCGCTTGTGTCTGCAGAGATCACTTTGTAAAATGTTTTTTTGAACATTTGATTTGTTTAAGAAACTTTATGTGCGGCAATCCAGTTTATTCTCTACTATATTAGTTGTGTTTGAGAGCAGAAAGAACTAAACGTAAAGAAAAAACAAGGGATCGCATTAGTTTGTGTTCTTTTGTGGTCGTTATGCCGAAATATACCTAGGACGGGGGTCGGCAACCCACGGCTCTGGCGCCGCATGCGGCTTTTTAACGCCGCCCTAGTGGCTCCCTGGAGCTTTTTCAAAAATGTATGAAAAATGGAAAAAGATGAGGGGGAAAAAAAAACATATTTTTTGTTTTTATAGGGTTTCTGTAGGAGGACAAACATGACACAAACCTCCCTAATTTTTATAAAGCAACACAGTTTATATTAAACATGCTTCACTGATTCCAGTATTTGGCAAGCGCCGTTTTGTCCTACTTATTTTGGCGGTCCTTGAACTCACCGTACTTTGTTTATATGTATAGCTTTCTCCGACTTTGTAAGACGTTTTTTATGCCACTTCTTTTTCGGTCTCATTTTGTCCACCAAACTTTCAACGTTGTGCATGAATGCACAAAGTTGAGTTTTGTTGATGTTATTGACTTGTGTGGAGTGCTAATCAGACATATTTGGTCACTGCATGACAGCAAGCTAATCGATGCTAACATGCTATTTAGGCTAGCTGTATGTACTGTACATATTGCATCATTATGCCTCTTTTGTAGGTATATTTGAGCTCATTTAGTTTCATTTACGTCCTCATAATTCAATTGATATCTCATGACACACTGTCTGTATGTAATATGGCTTTTAATTTTTGCTGCTCCAGACTGATTTGTTTTTGTATTTTTGGTCCAATATGGCTCTTTCAACATTTTGGGTTGCCGACACCTGAACTAGGAAAAACTGCTTGTGCAAATAAACTAACGTCATGTTAAGCCCAAGTAATAAATATTGTGATTATTGGTCCAATCATCGGTATTTTTATGCTTTATGTCGATTTTGTTAACTAAAACTAAAAGTTTATTTGTTATTGTGCGGGGAAGCCAAGTGCTTTATTATTTTTTTTTAATATTTATATTAAAAGTGTAAAAATCTGTAAAAAAAAATGTTCATGGTCTGTTTCATATTTGCCTCTAACCTTTTTAAAATAAGCCTAAATCTGCATTAATTCAGGTAAATAAACAGTACCCTAATGGCGCTTAGACCATCACCTGAAACCCAGAAGTGTCCAGATGTGCCTCTAGGTCATGTGATTGCAGCCCACCAATAGAAAACCAGAAGAAAGGCTGACATAAATGAATTCATTTAATTCTGATGCACTGCTATAAATAGAGTTGGTGCTACCTGTTTGACATTGCTCACAAACACATTGTAATCTGGTCTGACAGAGCATAACGAGACAGAGCAGGAGGAATCGCTGTTGTAATTTAGGGATTTTTTTTTTGCTATATTCGAGTAATCTGGATACTCTTTTTCCCTCCATCCATCATCTTCCGCTTATCCGAGGTCGGGTCGCGGGGGCAACAGCCTAAGCAGGGAAACCCAGACTTCCCTCTCCCCAGCCACTTCGTCTAGCTCTTCCCGGGGGATCCCGAGGCGTTCCCAGGCCAGCCGGGAGACATAGTCTTCCCAACGTGTCCTGGGTCTTCCCCGTGGCCTCCTACCGGTTGGACGTGCCCTAAACACCTCCCTAGGGAGGCGTTCGGGTGGCATCCTGACCAGATGCCCGAACCACCTCATCTGGCTCCTCTCGATGTGGAGGAGCAGCGGCTTTACTTTGAGTTCCTCCCGGATGGCAGAGCTTCTCACCCTATCTCTAAGGGAGAGCCCCGCCACCCGGCGGAGGAAACTCATTTCGGCCGCTTGTACCCGTGATCTTATCCTTTCGGTCATGACCCAAAGCTCATGACCATAGGTGAGGATGGGAACGTAGATCGACCGGTAAATTGAGAGCTCTGCCTTCCAGCTCAGCTCCTTCTTCACCACAACGGATCGGTACAACGTCCGCATTACTGAAGACGCCGCACCAATCCGCCTGTCGATCTCACGATCCATTCTTCCCTCACTCGTGAACAAGACTCCTAGGTACTTGAACTCCTCCACTTGGGGCAGGGTCTCCTCCCCAACCCGGAGATGGCACTCCACCCTTTTCCGGGCGAGAACCATGGACTCGGACTTGGAGGTGCTGATTCTCATTCCGGTCGCTTCACACTCGGCTGCGAACCGATCCAGCGAGAGCTGAAGATCCCGGTCAGATGAAGCCATCAGGACCACATCATCTGCAAAAAGCAGAGACCTAATCCTGCGGTTACCAAACCGGAACCCCTCAACGCCTTGACTGCGCCTAGAAATTCTGTCCATAAAAGTTATGAACAGAATCGGTGACAAAGGACAGCCTTGGCGGAGTCCAACCCTCACTGGAAATGTGTTCGACTTACTGCCGGCAATGCGAACCAAGCTCTGGCACTGATCGTACAGGGAACGGACCGCCACAATAAGACAGTCCGATACCCCATACTCTCTGAGCACTCCCCACAGGACTTCCCGAGGGACACGGTCGAATGCCTTCTCCAAGTCCACAAAGCACATGTAGACTGGTTGGGCAAACTCCCATGCACCCTCAAGAACTCTGCCGAGAGTATAGAGCTGGTCCACAGTTCCACGACCAGGACGAAAACCACACTGTTCCTCCTGAATCCGAGGTTCGACTATCCGACGTAGCCTCCTCTCCAGTACACCTGAATAAACCTTACCGGGAAGGCTGAGGAGTGTGATCCCACGATAGTTGGAACACACCCTCCGGTCCCCCTTCTTAAAGAGAGGAACCACCACCCCGGTCTGCCAATCCAGAGGTACCGCCCCCGATGTCCACGCGATGCTGCAAAGTCTTGTCAACCAAGACAGCCCCACAGCATCCAGAGCCTTAAGGAACTCCGGGCGGATCTCGTCCACCCCTGGGGCCTTGCCACCGAGGAGCTTTTTAACTACCTCAGCGACCTCAGCCCCAGAAATAGGAGAGTCCACCACAGATTCCCCAGGCACTGCTTCCTCATAGGAAGACGTGTTGGTGGGATTGAGGAGGTCTTCGAAGTATTCCTTCCACCTATCCACAACATCCGCAGTCGAGGTCAGCAGAACACCATCCGCACCATACACGGTGTTGATAGTGCACTGCTTCCCCTTCCTGAGGCGGCGGACGGTGGTCCAGAATCGCTTCGAAGCCGTCCGGAAGTCATTTTCCATGGCTTCCCCGAACTCTTCCCATGTCCGAGTTTTTGCCTCCGCGACCGCTGAAGCTGCACACCGCTTGGCCTGTCGGTACCTGTCCACTGCCTCCGGAGTCCTATGAGCCAAAAGGACTCGATAGGACTCCTTCTTCAGCTTGACGGCATCCCTCACCGCTGGTGTCCACCAAGGGGTTTTAGGATTGCCGCCCCGACAGGCACCAACTACATTGCGGCCACAGCTCCGATCTGCCGCCTCGACAATAGAGGTGCGGAACATGGTCCACTCGGACTCAATGTCCAGCACCTCCCTCGTGACTTGTTCAAAGTTCTTCCGGAGGTGGGAATTGAAACTTTGTCTGACAGGAGACTCTGCCAGACGTTCCCAGCAGACCCTCACAATGCGTTTGGGCCTCCCAGGTCTGTCCGGCATCCTCCCCCACCATCGCAGCCAACTCACCACCAGGTGGTGATCGGTAGAAAGCTCCGCCCCTCTCTTCACCCGAGTGTCCAAAACATGAGGCCGCAAATCCGATGACACAACTACAAAGTCGATCATGGAACTGCGGCCTAGGGTGTCCTGGTGCCAAGTGCACATATGGACACCCTTATGTTTGAACATGGTGTTTGTTATCGACAAACTGTGACGAGCACAAAAGTCCAATAACAAAACACCACTCTGGTTCAGATCCGGGCGGCCATTCTTCCCAATCACGCCTCTCCAGGTTTCACTGTCGTTGCCAACGTGAGCGTTGAAGTCTCCCAATAGGACAAGGGAATCACCCGGGGGAGCACTTTCCAGTACTCCCTCGAGTGTTCCCAAAAAGGGTGGGTACTCTGAACTGCTGTTTGGTGCATAAGCACAAACAACAGTCAGGACCCGTCCCCCCACCCGAAAGCGGAGGGAGGCTACCCTTTCGTCCACCGGGTTGAACTCCAACGTACAGGCTTTGAGCCGGGGGGAAACAAGAATTGCCACCCCGGCCCGTCGCCTCTCACTGCCGGCAACGCCAGAGTGGAAGAGGGTCCAATCCCTCTCGAGAGAAGTGGTTCCAGAGCCCTTGCTGTGCGTCGAAGTGAGTCCGACTATATCCAGCCGGAATTTCTCGACTTCGCGCACTAGCTCAGGCTCTTTCCCCCCCAGTGACGTGACGTTCCACGTCCCAAGAGCTAGCTTCTGTAGCCGAGGATCGGACCGCCAAGTGCCCTGCCTTCGGCTGTCGCCCAGCTCACAATGCACTCGACCTCTATGGCCCCTGCTATGGGTGGTGAGCCCATTGGAGGGGTGACCCACGTTGCCTCTTCGGGCTGTGCCCGGCCGGGCCCCATGGGAACAGGCCCGGCCACCAGGCGCTCGCCATCGTGCCCCACCTCCGGGCCTGGCTCCAGAGGGGGGCCCCGGTGACCCGCGTCCGGGCGAGGGAAATCTGGGTCCATGGTTTTTCATCTTTTTCCCTAAAAAACTTAATACATTTTTGGCGATTCTGACATGAAAGCAGCGGGTGCTATCGTGGGCCCCTCCCCATGTAAAGGACAGAACAGACATGTTTTGCTTTTGACGTTAAAAAAATGACTGAAGAAAGTTAATTTGTAGTTCTAAATATATTTGTTGTGCATTTATTGTTTTTTTGCGAACCTGTCATGGCCAACTGCGCCGTTTGTGGACGACTGTTTCATTCGACCCACAATATGCCTGAAAACTGTATCATGGCTTTTGTATAACTGTTGATATTGGTAATTATTGATATTTGAAAATAAGAACCAGGAGAAAAATATTAGATGTAACCATTTTTATTTCAAATGTAACCTTCCTCTGATTATAATCCCCTCAATTATCAAGGCAGAAAGGAAATGTCAACACAAGCATGGAAAACACTCAATGTCAACAAAATAGTAAAATCTCATTGAACACTTAACAATAAGCTCTTAAAGTGAAAGTGCAAAAATAAGGAATATGTAAGAAATGCTTAATAAAGTGTAAGAAAATAGTGCAAAGTGTGAAAATGTAAGCATAGAGAAACCGGAGAATAAGTATTTTCTGCAGAGGGAAAAAAAACTGCCATACTGTAATTTCCTGTTTTATCCACAATTTCTTCATTTCTACTTTATCCTCTCACTCCATGCAAAGAATCAAACAAGATGGCGCAACCAAACTTGATAGTTGATGTTATTACCTGATTTTCTCTTAGCGTGTCACTCCCACTGATCCGTGATCAATTCCAGAGAGCGAGTTCCTTTCTTCATGCAACCAACTTTGCTTTTGCGTGTTTCACTTCCTTCCGATGAAGAATAAGAAATTATCAAACTCTTTTTTAATTCATATCGCGATATTTATTGATAAGGTTAAAGCCCGGCCCGACTCACAACACACCCCAGCCACAAATAGATTGCAGTCTTGTGGGAAAGTTAACCCTACAGGTTTCTGCCTTTTTTCCAAAGTTTATGCTTTCTGTATAGACGGCACAGACAGAATGAGGGGACGAAGTTGTCTTTAAAAGCAATTGTCACAGATACCAGATAATTATTTTGCATGCCATCACGCTACCGTAATTGATGTGCGTTTTGCCGTGTGAACCAGGGTTCTGCTAAAAGGGATACATGTTGAACGTTCCCATTTATGTCTGTTATCATACACGTTTTTATTGTTAGTGTTTTTACCGTCCCAGTGTTTTTACCGCGTGAGAGCATGATGACCAAGTGTGATGTGTGTGTTTGTTAAGGTGCCGTGGGCCTTTTGTGGTTTGTGCTGTGGGCTCTTCTGGCCTTCGACAGTCCCAACAGTCACCCGTGGATCTCTGAGCGAGAGAGACTCTACATCGTGGGATCGCTGAAGAACGAGGTAACGCTACTTAGAAATAGAAGTTCTCGACGGCGGCTTTATGGCGCTCGCTTGTAAAGCAATGGGCAAGAGGACTTTGGTTCAGTGCCCGAGACAAAACCACACTCCTAAAACACTTTGACGTGTTGTTTTTTTACTAGAAATTGGAAACAACACCAGAGCCTGCATTGCGAGGCGCATCAAATATCACAATATTGATTAGTTTCTAGGAGTGCACACAAAAATCGATTCACATCCAAATCGTGATTCTAATTTATTCCGATTTCAAATGTTTTCAAAAATCGATTAAAACAAAAATTTTAAAATATATGTATATATATATTTATTTAAAAATGTTTATTTATATATTGTAAAATATATAAAACATAATTTATACATTATATGTATATGTATATTTATAACACCATATATATTGTATTATATATATACATATATAAGGGCTTCACGGTGGGAGAGGGGTTAGTGCGTCTGCCTCACAATACGAAGGTCCTGCAGTCCTGGGTTCAATCCCAGGCTCGGGATCTTTCTGTGTGGAGTTTGCATGTTCTCCCCATGAATGCGTGGGTTCCCCCCGGGTACTCCGGCTTCCTCCCACTTCCAAAGACATGCACCTGGGGATAGGTTGATTGGCAACACTAAATTGCCCCTAGTGTGTGAATGTTAGTGTGCATGTTGTCTGTCTATCTGTGTTGGCCCTGCGATGAGGTGGCAACTTGTCCAGAGTGAACACCGCCTTCCGCCCGATTGTAGCTGAGATAGTCCCCAGCGCCCCCCGCAACCCCAAAAGGGAATAAGCGGTAGAAAATGGATGGATGGATATTCATATATATAATATTAATATAATACACATATATTGTATTTTTCGGAGTATAAGTCGATCCGGAGTATAATTCGCACCTGCCGAAAATGCATAATAAAGAAGAAAAAAACATATATAAGTCGCACTGGAGTATGCGTCGCATTTTTGGGGGAAATTTATTTGATAAATCCCAACACCAAGAATAGACATTTGAAAGGCAATTTAAAATAGATTAAGAATAGTGAACAACAGGCTGAATAAGTGTACGTTATATGACGCATAAATAACCAACTGAGAAGGTGCCTGGTATGTTAAGGTAACATATTATGGTAAGAGTCATTCAAATAACTAAAACATATAGAACATGCTATACGTTTAACAAACAATCTGTCACTCCTAATCGCTTGATCCGATGAAATCGTATATGTCTAGTCTCTTACGTGAATGTGCTAAATAATATTATTTGATATTTTATGGTAATGTGTTAACAATCTCACACATAAGTCGCTCCTGAGTATAAGTCTCACCCAAATGATGAAAAAAACTGTGACTTATTGTCCGAAAAATACGGTTCACTCCATTGCCAGAAGTATTTGGCCACCCATCCAAATGATCAGAATCAGGTATCCTAATCACTTGGCCTTGTATAAAATCAAGGACTTAGGCATCGAGACTGTTTCCACAAACATTTGTGAAAGAATGGGCCGCTCCCAGGAGCTCAGTGATTTCCAGTGTGGAACTGTCATTGGATGCCACCTGTGCAACAAATCCAGTCGTGAAATTTCCTCAGTCCTAAATATTGCAAAGTGAACTGTCGGCTTTATTATAAGAAAATGGAAGAGTTTGGGAACAACAGCAATTGCGCCACCAAGTGGTAGGCCACGTAAACTGACAGAGGGGTCAGCGGATCCCGAAGCGCATAGTGCAAATAGGTCGCCGACTTTCTGCACAGTCAGTAGCTACAGAGCTCCACACTTCATGTGACCTTCCAATTAGCCCACGTACAGTACGCAGAGAGCTTCATGGAATGGGTTTCCATGGCCGAGCTGCTGCTTCTAAGCCATACATCACCAAGTCCAATGCAAAGCGTCGGATGCAGTGGTGTAAAGCACGTCGCCACTGGACTCTAGAGAAGTGGAGCGTGTTATCTGGAGTGATGAATCACACTTTTCCATCTGGCAATCTGATTTATGAGTCTGGGTTTGGAGGTTGCCAGGAGAACGGTACATTTCGGACTGCATTGTGCTGAGTGTGAAATTTGGTGGAGGAGGAATTATGGTGTGGGGTTGTTTTTCCAGGAGTTGGGCTTCGCCCCTTAGTTCCAGTGAAAGGAACATTGAATGCGCAAGGATACCAAAACATTGTGGACAATTCCATGCTCCCAACCTTGTGGGAACAGTTTGGAGCGGGCCCCTTCTTCTTCCAACATGACTGTGCACCAGTGCACAAAGCAAGGTCCATAAAGACATGGATGACAGAGTCTGGTGTAGATGAACTTGACTGGCCTGCACATAGTCCTGACCTGAACCCAATAGAAGACATTTGGGATGAATTTGAACGGAGACTGAGAGCCAGGGCTTCTCCACCAACATCAGTGTGTGACCTCACCAATGCGCTTTTGGAAGAATGGTCGAAAATTCCTATAAACACACTCCGCAATCTTGTGGACAGCCTTCCCAGAAGAGTTGAAGCTGTAATAGCTGCAAAAGGTGGACCCACATCATATTGAACCCTATGGGTTAGGAATGGGATGGCAAGTTCATATGTGAGTCAAGGCAGGTGACCTAATACCTTTGGCAATATAGTGTATCTATAGTTTATATATATATATATATATATATATATACATATATATATATATATATATATATATACATATCTCTATCCATCCATCCATCCATTTTTACCGCTTGTCCTTCTTGGGGTCGTGGGGGTGCTGGAGCCTATCTCAGCTGCACTCGCTTCCCACTTTAAGCTTGGTCTTCCTAAAACAACTAATTTTTAAAATGTAGCAACACCCTTTTAAAATAAAATAAAAACATTTGTAGAGAAACAAATATTTTGTATAAAAACAATACAATATAATATAGTAAAAACAATTGCAGTACTTTAATGAAGTAATGTAATAATAATGTACAATACTTTAGAGAGTGGACTTCTATGGTATCTCCTTCCAGCTGCTTTGCCATCAAACACACCATCAGCAGCTTGTCTATATCTTAGGGCTACATTTCCGCCTTTTAGATATTATTTTAATGTCCATGGCTGGTGTTATCGACTCATTCTGCTTCAGTAGGTTACAGACTAGCAGTGCTACGCTTCAACTGCTTCACCAACTTCGCTAGCTCCACGCTTTGTCATTATTTTGATGATTTCTTTCTTTAATTCAATGAACATAATCCACTTCATCTCAGCACTGCCCTTCACACTCACTTTCTTCCTTCCCATGCTTGGAAAAAAAAACATTATGTCCATCTTTTGCTGTAAGCTAATGCTCGCGAGTTAGATCGGTTGTTTTAATCGGGTCTTACGGGGTTCACTGTGACATTCGCTACGCCAACTGGTGGCGGGGAAGCTCGTTACTCACATCTTTGCTTGCAACTTAAAGCCTAGCAATTGTCTGAAAGACAGCGCTTATGTCCAAACACTCTTAAGTTGAGGTACCACTGTTGACATACAAATGTACGATTTCTTGTAGGAAAAGATTAAAAGATGTAAAATATGGAATAATGCAAATATCTTACTCAACTTCACTGAACAAATACAAAACTGAAACTAAAACAACAGTAATTAAAGTAAGATACTAAGCAGTGCAAACAATGTCAGTGCAAAAGTCCCAATTTAAAAGCGATTGGAGTCTGAGTGTGCAAAAGTGGAACTTATGTTGTCTGCGTTGATAAGGAGATAGTTATGTAGGAGGAAGTAACCAGCTGTGTGGGTCTGGTGGGGGAGGGGGATATAGAGGCCACAACTCCAAGCTGTTCCTTAGACCTAATAGTTCTGAACCGCAAAGAGTGTTTAGCAGGATCTATGGAAGTATTGCTCAGAAACAAACAGAGCATCAGCCTTTGTGGAAGATGGGGCCTGATCAGCAACAGTCCCTGTTGACCTTTCCTGACCAGGTTCGACTCGCGGTGCAAGCACTTCCAAAACATCTGGCTGGTAGCGATGTGCGATACCAAGTAAAATTCAGGCTGGTATCGGAGATACCGATCCAATACGGTTTGCAAATATACCTAATGTGTCTGCTACAATTTTAAAAGTTGTGTGTTTTCAAATAAAAACATATGTATAATGAATAAAAACCACAGTGAAAATGTAAGAAAAATAGAGCATAAAATCGGAATGTACTAAAAAAAGGCTGAAATGTTTTGACTAATAATAACATCAGTTACCTATAACAAGGTTTTGTTTTTAAACATATATAATATCGTTTTTAAGCATTTTGACTTCTGGTGGAAACCTGAGCTAACCTGCTGTTTTAAATGCCCAACTGCAAAAAATAAAATAAGATGATTTTTATGGCAAGAGCGCTCTGCTGTTTTTAACAACTACAAAACAAAAAAGACAATCAAAGATCCTTAGTATGACAAGAGCGCTGTGCTGTTCTTAAAGGCCTACTGAAACCCACTACTACCGACCACTCAGTCTGATAGTTTATATATTAATGATTATATCTTAACATTGCAACACATGCCAATACGGCCGGTTTAGTTGACTAAATTACATTTTTAAATTTACCACGAGGTATCCTGTTGAAAACGTCGCGGAATGATGACGCTTATGTTGACGCGTGCTTGTGACATTATTGGTCGGAGCGAAAATTTCAGCCCAGCACCACACACGGCTAAAAGTTGTCTCTTTTCATCGCATAATTACACAGTATTTTGGACACCTGTGTTGCTGAATCTTTTGCGATTTGTTGAATTAATAATGGAGACATCAAATAAGAATGATGTTGGTGGAAAGCGGTGTATTGCAGCTGCCGTTAGCAAAACAAACACAGCCGGTGTTTATTTGTTTGTTGTGAAGCTTTAACACAGAGCGGTCGAGCGAACATGTTTCTCTACGTCAACCAGCAAGTTTTTGGATGGGACTTCAGTGGATTATGCGACCTCCTCCTGCGGCTCAAAAAGGCAGCTGTGATCTTGGCTCCTCGGCTTCTCTCAGAGACACTGGCGTTCACCGCAGCCATCCGATTTTCAGGTATGACTATAATCTCACTAAAAAATAATAAGCAGATAAGGGATTTTCCAGAATTATCCTAGTAAATGTGTCTAATTACAACTGAAAAGCTCCCACTGCCGCCGCCTGGAGCCGTCACCTTTTCTTTTTTTTTTTAGTGCTTCACTCTAACTTTTCTCATCCACGAATAATCTTTCATCCTCGCTCAAATTAATGTGGAAATTGTCGCTTTCTCGGTCTGAATAGCTCTTGCTCCTGGAGGCTATGATTATAAACAATGTGAGGATGTGAGGAGCCCTCACACCGGTGACGTCACACGCACATCGTCTGCTACTTCCGGTAAAGGCAAGGCTTTTTTATTAACGACCAAAAGTTGCAAACTTTATCGTCGATGTTCTCTACTAAATCCTTTCAGCAAAAATATGGCAATATCGCGAAATGATCAAGTATGACACATAGAATGGACCTGCTATCCCCGTTCAAATAAGAAAATCTCATTTCAGTAGGCCTTTAATGGCCAACTGTTTTAAAAAAAAAAAAACAGTCAAAGTTCCTTTATATGACAGGAACACAATGCTGTTTTTAATGACCAACTGCAAAAAATATATAAAAATGCCAGTCAAAGATCCTTTATAAGACAGGAGAGCTCTACGGTTTTTAAAGGCCAACTGACAAAAAAGCAGACCAACGAAAGGCTGGTCAAAGATTTAAAATTAAAGTACCAGTGATTGTCATACACACACTAGGTGTGGTGAAATTTGTCCTCTGCTTTTGACCCATCCCCTTGTTCACCCCCTGGGAAGTGAGGGGAGCAGTGGGCAGCAGCGGTGCCGTGCCTGGGAATTTATGGTGATTTAAACCCCAATTCCAACCCTTGATGCTGAGTGCCAAGCAGGGAGGCAATGGGTCCCAATTTTTTTATAGTCTTTGGTATGACTCGGCCGGGGTTTGAACTCCCAACCTACCGACCTAAGGGCGGACACTCTAACCACTAGGCCACTGAGTAAAGATCCTCTGTTTGACAGAATTGCTCTGCTGTTTTTGATGACCAACTGCAAACAGTCAAAGATCTTTTTTATGGACAACAGTAGGGCTTCACGGTGGCAGAGGGGTTAGTGCGTCTGCCTCACAATACGAAGGTCCTGCAGTCCTGGGTTCAAATCCAGGCTCGGGATCTTTCTGTGCGGAGTTTGCATGTTCTCCCCGTGAATGCGTGGGTTCCCTCCGGGTACTCCGGCTTCCTCCCACTTCCAAAGACATGCACCTGGGGATAGGTTGATTGGCAACACTAAATTGGCCCTAGTATGTGAATGTGAGTGTGAATGTTGTCTGTCTATCTGTGTTGGCCCTGCGATGAGGTGGCGACTTGTCCAGGGTGTACCCCGCCTTCCGCCCGATTGTAGCTGAGATAGGCGCCAGCGCCCCCCGCGACCCCGAAAGGGAATAAGCGGTAGAAAATGGATGGATGGATGGATAAAACAAAAGCAAAAAAACTAAACGCTGGTCAAAGATCTTCTGAATGATGGAAATGCTCTGCTGTTTTAAACGAACAACTGCAAAAATAACAGAATGCCTGTCAAATATCCTCTAGATGAAAACGTGGTTCAAGGGCCACCTGCAATGAATAAATGCTAGTCAAATTTCCTTCCCATTGCAGGAGCCTCATGCTGTTTTTAATAGTCAACTACAAAAAAAAAAAAAAAATACGCTAGTCAAACATCCTTCAAATGTCAGGAGTACTTAGCTGTTTTAGGGACCTACTGCAAAAACACTAGTCAAAGATCTTCTATGTGACAAGAACACCGACTTATTGCAAAGTTTACGCTGCTGACTGGTGATTCCTGGTCCTACCAGCTGTCCCCCTCAGGAGGACACGTCCCCTGGCGAGCCATCGTGACGTCGCGCCCGCTCTTGGCCATCGTGGTGGCCCACTTCTCGTACAACTGGACCTTCTACACACTCCTCACGCTGCTGCCCACCTACATGAGCGACGTCCTGGGCTTCAGCATCCAGCAGGTCAGGACTCCCATCCAGTGTGGTCTGTCACAGGTCAAATGTCATAGCTTCAGAGTGGATTGATTTTAACATTAAGGGGTGAGCTCAGGTCAAAGTAACGCTGTCAAAAATCCATTTTCAGCAAACTTCATTGAGTCATACGTCAATAACAAAAATACAAAGTCTTGAGGATAAGGGAATTGTTTTGTCAGCATGTCAGAACCCACCTAACTCAATCAGCAGCACTCAATGCATGATCATGCAGTCTCTGTCGCCCCTTAGTGGCCAAATTACTGTACTTACAGCTGCAATGTTCTCCTGCAATCATTTGTAAGGAGGAACATTAGCAATTAAACAATTGTTTAACCCCAAAACACCTGACAATTCACACAAACTATTGAGAAAAAGATGTGCACGAAGGGGGAAGTGACATCACAAATTGAATCACAAGCGCAGGAACTTTACAGAAATAAGTAACTTTAAACGACACAATGTCAACAAAAGGCTTTGTTATACTTTCACATTTTGGCCTCACCACATGGCTCATAAAATTACAAATTTAAATACAAGCAAATGCTCTTCAAAGATCCTCTATACGACAGGAGCACTACGCTCTTTCAGGATTTGCTGCAAAAAGGCTCGTCAAAGATCCTTGAGACCAGGGGAAACTCGTTTCGAGGGCCACATGGCAGTTATGGCTGTTCTAAGAGGGCTGCTTGTAACAGTGAATAATATATACATTTACCTATACAACTCCACAGTGATCTTCTGGTGTATTTGCTGAGGAATTTGTGAAACTGAAACAATACCAAAAGAATGCCATTGGAAGTTAATAATACTAACACCGACACGTGTAAATGTGTTAGCACATTAGCTAATGCTAACAAGGCTAGTTTGATATTGGAAAACTTACAAACGTTGCTTGGATTGATGAATTTAAAATCCATTGAAGTAGAACGCTATGGATGGTTAGAAGATGGAACAGCACTTCTACCTTTGGTTAGAAGCTCAATCTAAACCGAAGGGCACTGCCGCAGAAGCTATTTGCATTATGGCTGTCAGCGAAGAAAAATCCAAAAATTAGCTGCACCGTTTTATAAGCCGCGGGTGGAAAAGCGTAGGAAAATACAATTTTATATGCACACTAAAACAATATGTAGATTTTACAGTCAACAAACTGGCAACTCAGTGCCCTAAATTTTACTGCGAAATAGTGTTTTTGTTTTTTTTAAACATGTTACGGTAAGCAGAAAAACAGTATTACTATTTTTCTTTTTTTTCTTTTTTTTTTTTTACATGAAGTCACCAGAATTTGGCTAAAAAATGTACAGTGGTTGTTCAACATATTACTGTAAATGGGAAAAACACTACCACTTTCTGAGCCGCTAGCTTTTTACCATGAAAAAAACCTGTGGAACCGTAATACACAGTCAAAACAGCAACAGTAGATTTTATGGTAAAAAAAACCTATCAGCTACATGGCCAGAAATTTTACCGTCAAAATACAGTGGTTAAGTTTTGCATTCATATGCTGTGAAAACCACCAACATTTTTACCAAAATAACTATTGTCATTTATACAACTTGATGGATAATTTGCTTTGAAATCATAGGTTTTTTTTTGTCAACAAGTTTTTTTTTTAAAAGTATGATAATACATTTGTTGCAATATTTAAGTTAAAAAAAAAGCATGCGATTTCATTCAGTAAATTAATTTTTCTGTCCAAATTGAAAAAAATTAAAACATTTAATAAGATAAAAAAAGATAAAGTACTTAACGCATATTATTTCCAGGTGTTTGCGTGCCATATAAAATAATGTGGCGAAACAGATCTGGCCCCCGGGCCTCAAGTTTGGCACATGTGCTCTAGACTTTATGACAGGATCTCTATGTTCGTTTTAGGGATTTTTACTGCAAAAAGGAGAGTCAAAGAAACCTTTTAAGGACTTACTGCAAAAAACCTTGTCAAAGATCCTCCAGTGTTATGCTTGTTTGAAGGATTTACTGCAAAAACACTAGTCAAAGCTTTTCCAGTGTTATGCTCGTTTTAAGATTTTATTGCAATACTCTCGTCAACGATCCTCTATACGACAGGAGTGTTATGCGCGTTTGAGGGATTTACTGCAAAAACACTATTCAAAGATCCTCTATACAACAGGAGTGTCATGCTCGTTTTAGGGATTTACTGCGAAAACAATAGTCAAAGATCATCGACACGACAAGAGTGTCATGCTCGTTTTAGGGATTTCCTGCCAAAAGGATATTCAAAGATCCTCTTTATGACAAGAGCGCTGCCCTCATTAAGGACTTACTGCAAAAACACTAGTCAACCCTCTATATCAGTGGTCCCCAACCACCGGTCCGCAGCTCGATTGGTACAGAATAATTTTTTAGAATTTTTTTTTTTTAATTTAATAATAAAAAATAAAAAAATATTTATTTTTTATTAAATCAACAAAAAAAAACACAAGATACACTTACAATTTGTGCACCAACACAAAAAAACTCCCATTTTAATGACAAAGAAAAAAAAAAGAAAGCATTATACTCTAAAGATTTACTGCAAAAAATAGTCAAAAATCATCTATACAACAGGAGTGTTATGCTAGTTTTTTGGATTTACTGCAAAAACACGAGTTAAAGATCCTGTGTACGACAGGAGGATTTAATACAAACATGCTAGTCAAAGATCCTCTATATGACAGTAGCGCTATGCTCATTGTCAGGATTTACTGCAAAAACCATAATCAAAGATACTCTAAAGATTTATTGCAAAAAAAAATCAAAGATAATCTTTACAGAAGGAGGGTTATAGTAGAACAGGAGTTCTAGTATCTGTAATGCTAGTTTATTGGATTTACTACAAAAACACGAGTTAAAGACCCTTTATACGACAGGAAGATTTAATACAAACATGCTAGTCCAAGATCCTCTATACAACAGTAGTGCAATGCTCATTGTCAGGATTTACTGCAAAAACCATAATCAAAGATCCTCTATAGGAGAGGAGCGTTATACTCTAAAGATTTACTGCAAAACAGTCAAAGATCATCTATACAACAGGAGGGTTATGCTAGTTAATTGGATTTACTGCAAAAACATGTGTTAAAGTTCTTCTATATGACAGGAAGATTTAATAAAAACATGCTAGTCAAAGATCCTCTGTACGACAGTAGCGCTATGCTAATTGTCGGGATTTACTGCAGAAACCATAATCAAAGATCCTCTATTGGAGAGGAGCGTTATACTCTGAAGATTTACTACAAAAAACAAATAAAGATCATCCATACAACAGGAGTGTTGTGCTAGTTTATTTGGTTTACTGCAAAAATGTGAGTCAAAGATCAAGACGACAAGAGTGCTATGGATTTATTGCAAAACTGCCAGTCAAAGATCCTCTCTACATGACAGGAGTTTTATGCTGGTTTTAAGGATTTATTGCAGGACTGCTGGTCAAAGATTTGTCTATTTATATGATTTCATTGTTCCGCCAGTTCAATGGATGACTGCACTACTTGAGTCAACCAACAGAGGGCGGCGTGTGATGTGCTTGTTGCTATAGAAACGGAGCAGATTGTAATGTAAAGATGGATTTGCTGCCCCACTTCAGAACGGAGTGTTGTCTGCTCTGCCTTACCTGGGCTGTGCCGTGTGCGCCATTCTCAGCGGCCAGTTGGCAGACTACCTGCGGGAGAAGTGCTCCTACCCCACCGTCACCGTCAGGAAGACCTTCACCATCATCGGTAGGTTCTTGTACTTCCAATCCCGGGACCCAGGGACTACAGGTATGTGTGTGCAGGTATGATCGGACCGGGCATCTTCCTGGTGGCGGCGGGCTACACGGGCTGCAACTACACGCTGGCCATCGCCTTCCTCACCATCTCCTCCTCGCTGGGCGGCGTGTCGTCGTCGGGCTTCAACATCAACCACCTGGACATCGCTCCCTCGTAAGGCCGCTACATTAGGTCCGCCCACGTGTGACGATAACCACAGAACAGGAAGAACATAACGCGATCCATCAAGATTGCTCACGCAAACTCCCAGCACTGACCAGGCCGTGTCGTTGTGGTCCTGGCAGGTACTCGGGCATCCTGCTGGGCATCACCAACTCCTTCGCCACCATCCCCGGCATGGTGGGACCGCTCATCGCCAGAAGCCTCACTGCAAACGTAAGAACCTCTTTTTTCTGCCATTTTCGTTTCATTACATCTTGTCAAGGGACAATAAATACTAAGAGATATTCTTAAGAGTAGTCAGTGTACAGGAATATAGATCATGTGTCGACACACAGATGTTTCTTATACATTTATTTGTCACAAAGAAATGTATATTTTAGAAGAAATAAATATTTTGACATATTTTAGCCACACCAGACCCTAAGCCGCAGATTTATACCGGTACAAAATATTTTGTAATGTTTATTTACGTACGTACCTTCAGTGTTTCCAAACGGTGTCTGTACCACGGCAGTAAAACGGCTGATCAAACAAAA
Source organism: Nerophis ophidion (assembly GCF_033978795.1). Lineage (NCBI taxonomy): Eukaryota > Metazoa > Chordata > Actinopteri > Syngnathiformes > Syngnathidae > Nerophis > Nerophis ophidion. Next base: position 57,318,194 of record NC_084619.1, on the reverse strand, counting down.
AAGAAGTCATCGTACGTTGTGAAATTAGTTATTTACACAATGTTTATTTACATATTTTAATTGATTTGAGAAGTGTCTGTAACACTGCTGTAAAACGGCTGATCAACCAAAACAGAAGTCATTGTGCGTTGTGAAATTAGTTATTTACACAATGTTTATTTACATATTTTAATTGTTTCAAAAAGTGTCTGTAACACGGCAGTAAAACAGCTGATCAAACAAAACAGAAGTCATCGTACGTTGTGAAATTAGTTATTTATTGGGGCGGCATAGCTCGGTTGGTAGAGTGGCCGTGTCAGCAACTTGAGGGTTGCAGGTTCGATTCCCGCTTCCGCCATCTTAGTTACTGCCGTTGTGTCCTTGGGCAAGACACTTTACCCGCCTGCTCCCAGTGCCACCCACACTGGTTTAAATGTAACTTAGATATTGGGTTTCACTATGTAAAGCGCTTTGAGTCACTAGAGAAAAGCGCTATATAAATATAATTCACTTCACTTCACTTCACATTTACACAATGTTTATTTACATATTTTAATTGTTTCAAAACAGTGTCTGTAACACAGCAGTAAAACGGCTGATCAAACAAAACAGAAGTCATCGTACGTTGTGAAATTAGTTATTTACACAATGTTTATTTACATACCTTCATTGTTTCCAAACGGTGCATGTAACACGGCAGTAAAACGGCTGATCAAACAAAACAGAAGTCATCTAAATTACTTATCTAGTAACCTACTCAGTGGCCTAGTGGTTAGAGTGTCCGCCCTGAGATCGGTAGGTTGTGAGTTCAAGCCCCGGCTGAGTCATACCAAAGACGCTAAAAATGGGACCCATTACCTCCCTGCTTGGCACTCAGCATTAAGGGTTGGACTTGGGGGTTAAATCACCAAAAATGATTCCCGGGCGTGGCATCGCTGCTGCCCACTGCTCCCCTCACCTCCTAGGGGGTGATCAAGGGTGATGGGTCAAATGCAGAGAATACTTTCGCCGGATTTAGTGTGTGTGCGGCAATCATTGGTACTTTAACTTTATATACACAATGTTTATTTACATACCTTCATTGTTTCCAAACGGTGCCTGTAACACGGCAGTAAAACGGCTGATCAAACAAAACAGAAGTCATCGTACGTTGTGAAATTTGTTATTTTCACAATATTTATTTACATATTTCAATTGTTTCAAAACCGTGTCTGTAACAAGGCAGTTAAACGGCTGATCAAACAAAACAGAAGTCATCGTCATGGACCCACTAGCTGCGCGAGCTAGCTCTCCAATCAGCTAAACAGACTCAATAACTCCACAGTGACGTTTTGGTGAGTTTCCGAAACTAAAATACCTAAAAGATCACATAAAAGTAATGCCATTGTAAGTTAATAATACTAACACAGACACTTGTAAACGTTTTAGCATATTAACTAATGCTAATGACACTAGCTTGATTATGATAGCACGTACAAATATGAAAACACTCCTACAAACATCACACATGGGACGGTTTAGTAAGTAAGAATTGTTTTAGTTGTATTGTAAAACTTACAAACGTTGCCTTGATTGAAGAATTAAGAATCCATACGAGTAGAAACGCTATGGACATGCTATATTTTAGAGATTTACTGCAAAAACACTAGTCCAAGAGCCTCTATACGACAGGAGTGCCATTCTGTTTCTAAAGATTTACTGAAAAAACAGTCAAAGATTCTCTATACGACAGGAGTGTTATGCTTGTTTTGGAGATTTACTGATGAAATGCAAGTCGAAGATTCTCTATACGACAGGAGTCCTGTGCTGTTTGTAAGGGATAACATTGTAGTCAAAGATCCTCAAATGACAGGAGTGCTATGCTCTAGGGATTTACTGCAAAAATGCTGGTCAAAGATCCTCTATACGACAGGATTGCTATGCTGGTTTCAGGGATTTACTGAAAAAGGGGAGTCAAAGATCCTCTACACCTCCAGACGACAGGAGTGATATGCTTTTTATGGATTTAATGCGTGGGTTCCCTCCGGGTACTCCGGCTTCCTCCCACTTCCAAAAACATGCACCTGGGGATAGGTTGATTGGCAACACTAAATTGGCCCTAGTGTGTGAATGTGAGTGTGAATGTTGTCTGTCTATCTGTGTTGGCCCTGCGATGAGGTGGCGACTTGTCCAGGGTGTACCCCGCCTTCCGCCCGATTGTAGCTGAGATAGGCGCCAGCGCCCCCCGCGACCCCGAAAGGGAATAAGCGGTAGAAAATGGATGGATGGATGGATTTACTGCAAAAATGCTGGTCAAAGATCCTCTATACGACAGGATTGCTATGCTGGTTTCAGGGATTTACTGAAAAAGGGGAGTCAAAGATCCTCTACACCTCCAGACGACAGGAGTGATATGCTTTTTATGGATTTACTGGAAAAATGCTTGTCAAAGGTCCCTTATATGACTGGTGGTTTGCTTGTGGCAGGGATTTACTGCAAAAAGGGGAGTCAAAGATCCTTTATACGCCATACAACAGGAGTTCTTTAGTCTTTTTAAGGATTTACTGAAAAAATGCTAGTCAAAGATCCTCTACGCCAGGGGTGGGCATTACGTCGATCGCGATCGACTGGTCGATCTCGGAGGGTGTGTCAGTCGATCTCAAGCCAGGCATTAAAAAATATACATAAAAATGAGCAATCATCAATCATACCAAGACTTCACTTTCGTCAGTTGTTTGACATTCTCGGCACCCGAGGATCTTGTGAGATGACGCTGGCTGCTGCAAGCTCATATTTAAGAAAAAAATCACTAACAGGGCGGACGTAGAGAAACACATTTTATTTCTAGAGACTCTGTACCTACTGTCAAAACAAAATAAGAGTCTCAGAAAGCTAGCGTGCACAAGCTAGCAAGCTACGGAGTTTGATGCCAATGTATTTCTCCCCCGCCCTCAGCGACCGCTTTCTCACTTGCTTGCCCACCCGCACACTCACTGACGTCACTCACCTGCTGCCAGACATCAAAGGGCCACACACATATGCTACTCTCATAACAAAGTGTTTAAAAACGAGTATGCAAGTTGGATAAATGAGATGCCAAATCCAACCACTTTCATGTGGTATTGGACAGAAAGGAGGACTTTTTTTTTCCTCCATTTGAAAATGCGGACGTTATCAGCACCACTGTCTAATTCCAATCAATGCAAGTCATCAGAATCAAATACACCAACTTATATTCTTGTCTTCATGAAAGAAAGGAATCTGTGTGTTAAACATGCTTGTATTATCATTAAACACCATTAACTTGTTAACAAAAATGTCTCTTTCATAAATAAATAAATATAAATTATAAATAGGAATGAGGTAGATCTCCTCGACTTGGTCAATTGAAAAGTAGCTCGCCTGCAGAAAAAGTGTGAGCGCCCCTGCTCTACGCGAAAGGAATGCTCTGCTTGTTTCAGGGATTTACTGCAAAAAGGGGAGTCACAGATCCTCAAAACCCCCAGATGACAGGAGTGCTATGCTTTTTATGGATTCACTGCAAAAATGCTTGTCAAAGATCCTCTATACTGCCAGACAGGAGTGCTACGCTTTTTTAAGGATTTATTGGAAAAATGCTTGTCAAAGATCCTCAATACGACAGGTGGTTTGCTTGTCTCAGGGATTTACTGCAAAAAGGGGAGTCAAAGATCCTCTATACGCCATACAACAGGAGTTATTTAGTCTTTTTAAGGATTTACTGCAAAAGTGTTAGTCAAAGATCCTCTATGTGACAGGAATGCAATGCTTGTTTCAGGGATTTACTGCAAAAAGGGGAGTCAAAGATCCTCAAACCCCCCAGACGACAGGAGTGCTATCCTTTTTATGGATTCACTGCAAAAAGGGGACTCAAAGATCCTCTATACCCCCAGACGACAGAAGTTCTCTGCTCTTTTTAAGGATTTACTTAAAAAATGCTTGTCAAAGATCCTCTATACTGCCGGACAGGAGTGCTATGCTTTTTTAAAGGAATTTACTGGGAAAATGCTTGTCAAAGATCCCCTATATTACAGGTAGTTTGCTTGTGTCAGGGATTTACTGCAAAAAGAGAAGTCAAAGATACTCTATCCTCCATACAACAGGAGCTCTATGCTCTTTTTAAGGATTTACTGCAAAAATGCTTGTCAAAGATCATCTAAACTGCCAGACAGGAGTGCTATGCTTTTTTAAAGGATTTACTGGAAAAATGCTTGTCAAAGATCCTCAATACAACAGGTGGTTTGTTTGTGTCAGGGATTTGCTGCAAAAAGGGGAGTCAAAGATCCTCTATCCTCCATACAACAGGAGTTATATGCTCTTTTTAAGGATTTACTGCAAAAATACTAGTTAAAGATCATCTATACTGCCAGACAGGCGTGCTATGCTTTTTTTAAGGATTTGCTGGAAAAATGCTTGTCAAAGATCCCTTATATGACTGGTGGTTTGCTTGTGGCAGGGATTTACTGCAAAAAGGGGAGTCAAAGATCCTCTATACGCCATAGAACAGGAGTTTTTTAGTCTTTTTAAGGATTTACTGCAAAAATGCTAGTCAAAGATCCTTTATGCGACAGGAATGTTATGCTTGTGTCAGGGATTTACTGCAAAAAGGGGAGTCAAAGATCCTCTATCCTCCATACGACAGGAGTTCTATGCTCTTTTTAAGGATTTACTGCAAAAATGCTTGTCAAAGATCCTCTATACTTCCAGACAGGAGTGCTATGCTTTTTTTAAGGATTTACTGGAAAAATGCATGTCAAAGCTCCTCAATACAACAGGTGGTTTGTTTGTGTCAGGGATTTACTGCAAAAAGGGAAGTCAAAGATCCTCTATCCTCCATACGACAGGAGTTCTATGCTCTTTTTAAGGATTTACTGCAAAAATGCTAGTCAAAGATCCTCTAATGAAAGCAGAAGCGCTTCGTCTTCATGACTCTCTGGCCAACAAACGTCATAAAATGAAGGTGTGGTCTTCTTCTAGAACACCATAGAAGAATGGCAGATGGTCTTCTTCATCGCCGGCGCCATCAACGTGTTTGGAGCCACCTTCTACACGCTCTTTGGACAAGGGCGAGTGCAGCCTTGGGCCCTGCAGGCGTCCCACAGCAAGTCAGTCTTGAACCAGTCTTGAGTCAGTCTACATGGAAGCCGCTGCTGTTCATGTCTGCAATGTAGAATGCTCCAGAAAAGCTTTTTCCTCACACGGAAAAGTACAAAAATAAATCAACTATCACCAAAACATCTGGAGTGTGGACAAAAAGTCAGGATTATACGGTAAAAAAAATGGCAGCTCAGTTGCAGAATTTTACCGTAAAACCTGTTTTTTTGTAAATGCTGCTTTGGCTTCTTTAAAGTTGGGCTAACAGGGAAAAATAGGATTATTTTCAGGGTAAAATGAAAAAAGGCAATAAATACTGAGCAGAGTGAGTAAAATAGGAAAAAACATGTTTTTTTTTCTCCTTCCCACCTCAACTATTTGAAAGTAATTATGGTATTCGAGGAATAGAATTTGATGATTATTTCAAAAGAGTGCAAAATGAAATGATTTACTGTATACGCACTAACAAAGAACTCAGCAGGCCTTCATAACCATCATGTAATTAAATATATGCCACAATGTTCTATTACCTTTGAAAATGGGTGGGGGGACAGTTTACGTTTCCTCAAATTTTTGAGAAATTAAAGAATATTTTCAATCAATTGTGTCTGCAAGTTAGGGAAGTAGAAATAAATCAATGTCATGTTTTCATTTTCTTGTGTTATTACCACCAAAATCTTTTTAAATTGATCTTTATGTACTTAGTTGAATGTGAAAAAAAAAAAAAGAAGTCAGATGTTACGGTAAAAAATATTTTTTTAAATGGCTGCCCAGTCACCCGAATGCAGCTGAGATAGACTCCAGCACCCCCCCGTCACCCTGAAAGGGACAAGCGGTAGAAAATGGACGGGCTGCCCAGTCGCCGGAATTTTACTACTTTGTCCACTTTGGACTGGACTCTCATGGTTGTGTTGGATCCACTATGGATTGAACTTTCACAGTATCATGTTAGACCCGCTCGACATCCATTGCTTTCGGTCCCTTATGAGGTCCTCTCCAAGGTTTCTCATAGTCATCATTGTCACTGATGTCCCAATGTGTGTGAGTTTTCCTTGCCCTTATGTGGGCTCTACCGAGGATGTTGTTGTGGTTTGTGCAGCCCTTTGAGACACTTGTGATTTAGGGCTATATAAATAATCATTGATTGATACTATAAAAATAAGTGATGTTTTTCTATTTACAGTATTGCGCTGTAAAAAACTAACTTTTACGGTAAAAATTGGTGGAGCGGAGATACCAGATTTTTACTGTAAACATGTAAATTTTAGTTTTGTACAGAAAACTGCAACTTTCAGTCAACTTTTACCGTTTGTCCATGAACTGTAATCACTGGAAGAAATAACGTAGACTCATCGGTAAAAACTGGCAGTTCAGTCTGCACCAAAATTCCATTGGTGACCTTTTTCAATTTACAGTAGTAAGTCACTTTAAATGTCACCCTAAAATTCTGGGAACTGAGTTGCTGTTTTTTTTTTTTTTTTTTTATTGCGGTATCTACAGATTTAAAAAAAAAAAATGTTTTTTACGATATACACGGACACTTTCAGCGATTCTTTAGTTCTCAGGTGTGGTTTGTAAACCACGTAGCTTTTTACGTGAAAGAGGTCACATCCGGTTTGCACTTTATGTTGCACTTGTGCCTTATTTACACTACAAAACTTGAACCTACATGAAGGGACCTGTGTGTTTTTTTACTGATGTACACAAACTGTCATTACTTGGGAAACAGTTCATGTCTTCAATCGTTTGACGTCTGTCATGCAACCGCCATCAGAGCTCGTGTGATTTATACTTCCATGCAAACTACAGCATGACATGTAAATAAGGAGTCATTTGAGTCCCATAGATAGTTTATTATTGGCCCTCGATATTGATCAGTAGTGAGCATTGTCACCATGACATGGATTGTTTGAGCATTTATTGACTAACATGATGTCATCTTTAATTCACAGAATATATCAATGGTTGGAATCTTTCTGCAAAAATTTTTTTTTAATTAAATTGAGTGACTGAAAAAAAGTTTAACTCTGAATGTTTTAACATCCTTAGCTCCGCCCCTTCAATGTTTGTTATCATTTGAAGATTTTGTCTCATTTTCTTATAGGCATTATGTAATAAAATCACCAAAAATCAAACTATGTGTAATTATTTTATAGACTACACAAAAAGGGGGGGTCCTTTTTTTCCCCTTTGTCATAAAAAAGGGACGTTTTTGTCATGAAAAAGGGAGTTTTTTGTGGTTTTTGCACTAATTGTAAGTGTATATTGTGTTTTTATGTTGATTTAATAAAAAATAAAAAAATAAAAATTTTTTTTGTATAAAAAAATTATTCTGCGGCCTGGTACCAATCGGGCCATGGCCCGGTGGTTGGGGACCACTGATCTAGTGTACATGCATATGTGTAGAAAAACAAGGATGGAATATTTAACCCTCAACTCAACAATGAGTAGATGAGTGTTATGTGTGTGTAAATATGTAAATAAATAAACACTGAAATTCAAGTATTTCTGTTATTTATATATATATGTATGTATATATATAAAATAAGATAAATATATATATATAGATAACTATAATTAATTGAAAATCAAGTATTGACTTGATTTGGTGCATCTATGAATCTAGCGGTAAACATACTCCTCACCTCTTAACTACGCCCCGCCCCGACCACGCCCCCACCTCCCGAAATCGGAGGTCTCAAGGTGTGTATTCTACTAATACAAGTTTCAATCAATCATTAAGAACATTTGTCATAATATTTTTATCAATGTTAGCAGGAGCTAACATTACATATGAACATTGACATGTTAGTCTGAATATAGTAAAAAAATTAGAACAAAAAGTGATCCGAAATTATTTCGTTTTGTCGTGCACGTGCAGGTGTACCTAATGAAGTGGCTTCCTGCCAGGGGAGGTTGAATTCCCGCGCGCCCCCTGCTGGTCTTCTGGCGGTACAACTGCGCCTTTAAAAAAAAAAAAAAGCCTGATAAAAAAAACAGAAACCCCAGCGTGGTGTGAAATGACACAAATGTGCTCACCGGAAGAGAACTATTCCGCTTTCTATGGATCTTGTCCCGGTCCCAAGTTGAGACGTGCGCGCGCGCCAATTACGCAACCCTCCCCTCCCGCCAGTCGGCGCGCTCCCGCGGTAAAATCGCCAGCGTCTGTCGTCGCGTGTGCGCGTGACCTGCATTGACCGGCTGCTCCTGCTGAGGTAAGTCAGCTTTGCCTCCTTTTTTTTTTTTTTTACGTGCTTAAAAGTCCGCCCGCTGCTTCGGACACTGGCCCCGGGAATGTGACGCCTGCTGCCGGGGGAACGGGAGGTAAGGGACGATGCAGGAAGATGGCGCAGGATGGAGGCGACTTTCGACGTTTCGCTCCAAAAAAAACGACGGGAGTTGGCGCAGTTGTTTTTCTTTCTTCCGCGGGCTTGTTTGTGAAGAAGAGCGCACTGCGGCACTGCAGTGACGCTCCTGAAGACGGAGGAGGAGGAGGATGATGATGATGTTTGCAACATTCATGTGAGGATTCCTGCTCACCAGCACACGGCGATACGTCGACTATCGTGATGATTAATCGATGCTACAAGAGACGTTTGCGTCGCCCTGAACGTGACTTCATGGCGACGCAGACAGAAAGATGCTGATGCGAGTAGAAAAATGGTGATTTAAATAAACAAAACATTGCAGAGTGGGATGGATGGATGGAGGAAGGATGGCTGCAAAACAAAAACGTACTGACGCTGCATCACCGACATATCCAAAACAACAACAAATCATTTTCAAAAGTCGGTAGCAAGTTTTTACTTGTGGTGCCACATTGTTCCTCACGGGGCAGCAGAACACAAAAACAGTCACTTCTGATGCTACAGTCGTTCCTCACCTAGCTTAGTTTTATGTGTATTTTACAGTGCAGTATTTGTTTTACCCTTTGAAATCGTTTTTAATCATATTTATTTTTATATCGTTTTTAGGGTCCGCCCTGCTTATGGCAAAGGACTCCACAGGAGTCCTTTGCCATAGGCAAGGACCCTATTGAATCTGGTGCGTTTTATTCTTTCTTTATTATTATTATTATTCCGCCGCCTCTTTGAACCTTAATTTGACCCACTGACCATGCTTCAAAACTCACCAAATTTCACACACATCAGAACTGGCGAAAATTGCCATCTAATAAAAAAACCAAACCCCAAAAATGAAAAATGCGCGCTAGCGCCCCCTACGAAAAAAAAAAACAGACTGCTTGTAACTTCCGTTAGGAATGTCGTAAAGACATGGAACAAAAACCTCTATGTAGGTCTGACTTAGACCTAGATTCCCCATTAGAAATGCCTATTCCCAAAATCAACAGAAAGTTTGCAAAAACTCATTCAAAGCAAAATTTTCGCAAAAAATGCTATTTTTGCCTCTTTGAGCTGCAATTTGACCCCCTTAAAATGCTTCAAAACTCACCAAACTTGGCACACACATCAGGACTGGCAGAAATTTTGATCTAATGAAAAAAAAAAAAAATAAAACTCAAAATTGCGCTCTAGCGCAATTTTTCAATAAAACACAGAAAAAACTGCTTCCAGGAAGAAAACACAGACAAAACTGCTTGTAACTTCCGGTAGGAATGCCGGAAAGACATGAAACAAAAACTTCTAGGTAGGTCTGACTTAGACCTACATTTCGATAATTGACATCCTTCGGCAAAAATCAACAGGAAGTTAAAAATTGCCCCTTCAAAATAAAAGTTTTGTGAAAACCCGTCACCTTTCTTCAAAAGTTATCTCCTCTGAGCCCGTTTGTCGTTTCGGCTTCAAACTCGCACAGGGGAGACTTTGAACCCTTCTGATTAAAAGTATAGATCAAAGTTTTGATAAGTTTTCAGGTTTTGATTTTACGCGCCTTCAAAAAACCCCTGCGCAACTTTTCCTAAAAAATGACGTTTTTGCCTCTTTGAGCTGTAATTTGACCCACTTAAAATGCTTGTAAGTGCTAGTTAAAGCTCTGTTATGCAGACCGAAAGCCATTTATCAACAACATCCAGAATCGCCGATCTGTAATTTCACCCCCTTAACATGCTTCAAAACTCACCAAATTTTACACACATATCAGGACTGGCAAAAACTGCCATCTAATAAAAAACCAAACCCCAAAAATCTAAATTGCGCTTAGCGCCCCCTAGGAAAAAACCCAGACAAAACTGCATGTAACTTCTGTTAGAAATGTCGTAGAGACATGAAATAAAAACCTCTATGTTGGTTTGACTAAGATCGGGACCCGGGACACGGCGGCGGCGGCCAACGGCGGACCCGACCAACGCTGCTTGCAGCTTTAATTATATTCATTTTTTCTATTCAGTTATTGGCATACTTGCCAACCTTGAGACCTCCAAATTCGGGAGCGTCCCGGAAGAGTTAGTGCTGCAAGGGGTTCTGGGCATTTGTTCAGTTGTGTTACGGTGCGGATGTTCTCCCGAAATGTGTTTGTTCACCCCTATATTAGCGTCCCTTCACTGGCTCCCTGTGCGTTACCGAATCAATTTTAAACTCCCATTTGTTTTTAAATGTCTAGTGCTTCTGCCTCACAATACAGAGGTCCTGCAGTACTGGGTTCAATCCCAGGCTCGGGATCTTTCTGTGTGGAGTTTGCATGTTCTCACAGCGAATGCGTGGGTTCCCTCCGGGTACTCCGGCTTCCTCCCACTTCCAAAGACATGCACCTGGGGATAGGTTGAGGTGTGTGAATGTGAGTGTGAATGTTGTCAGTCTATCTGTGTTGGCCCTGCGATGAGGTAGCGACTTGTCCAGGGTGTACCACGCCTTCCGCCCGATTGTAGCTGAGATAGGCGCCAGCGCCCCCCGCAACCCCAAAGGGGAATAAGCGGTAGGAAACGGATGGATGGATGGATGTCTAAACAACCTCGCACCAACATATCTCTCCGACCTCCTTCAGCCTTACTGCCCCACCCGATCCCTAAGATCAGCCGCTACTGACGTTCCCTGACACAAGGCTGAAGCTTAGACGTGACAGAGCTTTCGCCGCTGCTGCTCCCAAGCTCTGGAACGACCTACCTCTGAGTGTTAGACAAGCCTCCTCTCTTCCTGTTTTTAAATCTCTCTTAAAAACATACTTTTATTCCTTGGCTTTTAACACTGAGTGAAATCCATCCTGCAATGGCACCCCATTATACACCTGCTGTGAACCTGTTTTTATGTTTTATTTATTTTATTTTTTTATCATGTTCTGTTTGTTTTGTGTTGTTTGCTCGGTTCTCGTATTATCTTTTGACCTGCCCATTGTACAGCACTTTGGCTACCCCTGTGGTAAATTTTAAATGTGCTTTATAAATAAAGTTGATTTGATTTGTCATTCTTGTTTGATGTGGGTTCACAGTGTGGCGCATATTTGTAACAGTGTTAAAGTTGTTTATACGGCCACCCTCAGTATGACCTGTACGGCTGTTGACCAAATATGCCGTGTATCCACTCATGTGTGTGTGACAGCCTCTTATTTTGTGTGAGTGGGCCGGCACGCTGTTTGTATGTAGGAATTTTACTCATCCTTCCCCAGCGTTTTACCTTTCTCCTCATTTTTACAGGGCGCCTTGTGGCGACCCATCAGCGTTCCTGTTCTGTAACCCTGTACACTGTTTGTTTGTCTAATCTTGAACGGGTTTGACCTGAAAACAAAGTTTCGTTGTACATGTACAATGACAATAAAAACCTATCTATCTATCTATCTATGTAAAAGCGGACGTGACGACAGGTTTGTGGAGGACACTAAAGGCAGTGTCTTTAAGGCACGTCCCTAATGTTGTTGTCCGGGTGGAAATTGGGAGATATTTGGGAGAATGGTTGCCCCGGGAGATTTTCGAGATAGGCACTGAAATTCGGGATATGCACTGAAATTTGTGGGTCTCCCAGGAAAATCGGGAGGGTTGGCAAGTATGGTTATTGGTGGAGCTAAGGATAATATTTGAATATTGTTTTTAATATTGGCGTGCAGCACTTCGGAAACATTTTTGTAGTTTAAATGTGCTATACAAATAAAGTGGATTGGATTGGATTGATATATTTATCTTATTTTCTATTATGTTGGGCCACTTCACAAAAATCCTCACCAAGCAGGGCTCAAGTGTGATGAATGCTAACAACACGGCGGATAATCCATCCATTCATTCATCCATCCATTTTGTACCACTTGTACCTTTTGGGGTGGCGGGGGGTGCTGGAGTCTATCACAGCTGCACATGGGCAGAAGGCGGATAACACCCTGGACAAGTCGCCACTGCATCGCAGGGCCAACACAGATAGACAACATTCACACTCACATTCACACACTAGGGGCAATTTAGTGTTGCCAATCAACCTATCCCCAGGTGCATGTCCTAGAAGGGAACCCACGCAATCACGGGGAGAACATGCAAACACCGCACAGAAAGATCCCGAGCCCAGGATCAAACCCAGGATCTTTGTATTTTGAGGCACAGATCACCAACTTTTTGATGCACTTCACTTTCAAGGCCTGCCTCATCCATAACACATCCATAGTGAGGCCCTGGCGTGGGCCACGTCATGCCAACAAGACCGCTATCAGCAATCAAGAGATGACCTAGATGCAATTCATCCCCGACGTCGTCACCTTTACATAACACCTGCGGAGCCTTGGAATAACAACGCAGGACTAGGAATGCTAACAACACCTCTAACGGTCGTATCTGTGACCGTCGAGTGGGCCCAAGTTTTGGCAGAACAATTTACGCCCGTGGTTTTGGCACATGGAAGCCAAGTTCTAACTTGGAGGGATTACCCAGGTTGTGATGACGTACTTCCACGGAGTGGCCTTGTTGTAGTGGCCGGGTCGTATCATCATTCGCGGTCAATTGAACGAGTATGACGATCCTCCTGGTAGGGGGGTATCCCTTTATGGAGGATGCCGGTGTCTTACTTTGTTTAACGTGGGGAGACTGGTGCGCAGAGAGTCACCACATGATCCTTGACAGATCCAGGTCAGGGCCCAGCGGCATGGAGTCCAAGACGACTGGGGACCCTTTTCTGCTGCAGCCTTCATCCGCCATCCCGGCCGTTGTGGCGCTCCATAGGGTTAGCAGTCATTCTCCGCCTGTTCCACCGTTGGGGTCTTGGATTGTTATTTCTCCCTAACTGGGCCCACATGAATGTAGGGGTGCCTTCTTCCGCCATCGCAGTCGTTGGGGTAGTTCTTACATCTACCGTCTTCCGCCTGCTCTGCCGTTGAGGTCTTCACCGTATCCCTGGCTAGGGGGCAGTCAGGTACTAGGCCTTTGCCGAGGGCCACCCGGGGTAACAGTAGTAAAGGGGGTAACTTCCTAGTGCCCCAAGACCCCATAGAGGAGCCTCCACTGCCGGATGCACTTTAACGTCATGCCCAGGACACAGGAACCAATAGGTAAGACACATTGGTTTTGCATTATCAGTCCCCTTTGAGGTGGCACACAACCCCGTGAAAAAGTTAGTCGATTAATGGCTAATTCCAATCCTTTGTTTTGAAACTTCGTCCTTGGTTGTGTGCGTTGACGAGTAGGAAGGGGTGTCCAGATTCTCCGTAAGATTAGGGGAAGGGCTAAGGCTAGATCGTTTTAGTTTAATTTGCAGAAAGCTCAGGACATCAGCGTCAAGTAACTTCCTCTTAATAAGCCTTAAAAAAGACCAGTAAGAAAACCATGCAGCTCACGTAACAAGTATCTGACTTGGGACTTCCTCTCTCCCATTATTCTTCCTGATGGAGCATGATTTCACGTAGCTTGTTTCTCGTCAAGTGAGCATGTTTGTTTCTGACTCTGTTACAGTCTAAACCAGAATCTCCGTCAGTTCTAGAAGCCCCCGACCGCATCTTGTCTTCAGCACGGGCCAGTCGCAATGGGGAAGGAGAAAGTCCACATCAACATTGTCGTGATCGGCCACGTGGACTCTGGGAAGTCCACTACCACGGGCCACCTCATCTACAAGTGCGGCGGCATCGACAAAAGGACCATAGAGAAGTTCGAAAAGGAAGCTGCTGAGGTGAGAACGCGGAATAGAGGCCTTCGGATTCTTTGCTAAAGTATCTCACAGCGCGTTTCCTGCAGCCATATCGGAGGGCTTTCTTCACCCAGAATCCTTGTTTTCTATGGCGCTACACCTAATACTTCTGAACGTTGTAGTGGAAAATAACATTGCATCGGCTTTGATACAATGGAGAAATACTGTGAGTCATTAGATAAGAAGTCTCTTTGTCCCTATTAGGAGAAAACAGTCATTATTGGGTGTAAGGATCCGTACTAGATCGACAAGTCTGAGTGGAGTGGAGACATCATCGTTAATTTCTGGGATGTTTCATACTCTGACTTGGTGAACTACTATTTTCAACACAGCCCATTTTTCATTTTGAAGGAACTTTCGGAATTATAAGAGTCTAGAAGCTGTGACTACTTTGTTTGTGGAAGGGTTTGTGACGTTTAAACCCAGGGGACGTCACATTGTCAACTTTGGAGTCATGCACTCCCAGAAATGATCCAACACAAGTTTGACACCCTGGATGATCACAGATAACCAATTTAAGGTAATCTCAGCAGGACTGGGAGAATGATATTCTCATGTCGCTTCACTTTTGTGTTATGTGGAGGCTACAGGCAACATATGAGAAGTAGAGTATCCATTATCAATACCACGACTATCAAAGTGCTTCAATCAAGCACATAGAATTAAGGTAAAACCGATAAAAGCTAGTAATATCTCTCCCACCTCGGTTGTAGCGGTTGACAATCGCACACGTCGTCGGCATTATGAGTATCACTAGATGGACAATCAGCAACAATTACAAACAAAGCCTACCAATATGGCCATCGGCAATGCATTGTGGGAAATGTAGAATAATTCGAAGGACGAGTGACTCTCCTGATATCAGTGATAATCTGGTGCTGCTGTGCCCAAAGACTGTTGGCATTTTTTATGCTAAATGTTTGATCAAGCTAACCCCGACTGTGATCACTCTCAGATGGGGAAAGGCTCGTTTAAGTACGCCTGGGTGCTGGACAAGTTAAAGGCAGAGAGGGAGCGTGGCATCACCATCGACATCTCTCTGTGGAAGTTTGAGACCTCCAAGTATTATGTAACCATCATCGATGCCCCGGGCCACAGGGACTTCATCAAGAACATGATCACCGGGACCTCTCAGGTAGGTAACATGAGGACGAAGCACACGCAGAAAAACCTCTCTCAAGTACTCCAAACGGTCTGAGCTTTTTCATCGTCTGTGTTTTTAGGCCGACTGCGCCGTGCTCATTGTGGCCGCCGGCGTCGGGGAATTTGAGGCCGGTATTTCCAAAAATGGGCAGACCCGTGAGCACGCCCTGCTGGCCTACACTCTGGGTGTCAAGCAGCTCATTGTGGGCATCAACAAGATGGACTCCACCGAGCCAAACTACAGCCAGAAGCGCTACGAGGAAATTGTCAAGGAAGTTAGCACTTACATCAAGAAGATTGGCTACAACCCAGACACCGTTCCATTCGTGCCCATTTCTGGATGGAACGGCGACAACATGCTGGACGCCAGCCCTAATGTAACTGACAGCCTTCATTTCGATGGATCTCCACAAATGTGCCGGCCTTCGCTCTGTTGAATATGTCAATTGCCCTTTTCTGTTGTAGATGCAATGGTTTAAGGGGTGGAAGATCAATAGGAAGGATGGCAATGCATCGGGTACCACACTGCTGGAAGCTTTGGATGCCATTCAACCACCCACCCGTCCAACAGACAAACCTCTTCGTCTGCCTCTTCAGGATGTCTACAAGATTGGAGGCATGTCAACTACAAGCATTCCCAGGCCTAGGGACTTAATCAATAAAATCAATCAAGTATCGGATTTAAACCCTCAGCTTTTTGGGGATCTTACAACGTTCTTTGTTGCCTTCCGTGAAAGAGCCGTCAGGTGTCCAAAAAAATACCTTATGGCAGGGGTGCCCAAACATTTTCCAGAGGGCCACTGACTGCCAAATCAAAGGATGCGGGGGCCAATTTGGTAGTTTTCACTTTCAAAACCAGTACAATAAATAGGGCTCGAAAGGCCACATGATTTTGCAATGCTTTTAGCTTTGTTTACAATATAAAAGTGAGCATCAAAGTGGATTAAAATGGATCGTTCAGAATAAACTGAGGCAAACTGTACCCTATTCTAAAGGCTCGCTACCTGGAAAAAATAAAGAAAAATGGTGTATTTGACTCATAAGAGCTATGAGTACATCCGGTGGATGAGAGATTGGATTAATATTTTTTAAAAAGCACTGCCAAATTTTTCTTTATTTCATCACCAGTGTCAGTTTTAATACCAACGAAGGATTTCAGAATGCAAAGTTTGTTAACGCATATTGTCCTCTGTTCAAATTGTGCGTAATCTACGGTTTTCCTCTCAAGTACGAGATGTGTGAGGTCCCTCAACCACGTTTCAACAAACCCATTGTTACTTTTAAATACTTAACCTCTCCAAAAAATAATGCCTTTTTGTGCTTACCAAAGACTAAAAGTAAACAGACCTGTTTTTTTTCCAAAATACTGTATGTTGTCACCTGCTTGGCTAACACTAGCATCCTACTAAATGCTACGTGTGAAACAAAATTTCCTGAATTTCCCTGAACTTCCTTCGGCTTTGCTTTCACACAAGAAATTAGAAACATTTCACTAAATCCTTTTTTAATCTGAAGCAATCATGACCACGATTGTGGCACTTAATGATACAGCACGTTCCCGCCATGTTTTGAACTTGTAAAAGAAAAAAACTAACTAAAACTTAAGCACAGAGTCTTGCATTCGGCCAGGTAAATAAGCGATTCGGAGTCTAGCAAAACTCACAATGCAATGTGTTTCCACATCACACTTTCAAGCCCTAAAGATTGTTTTCAAAGAAGTAGAAAATGCAATTTCGGTAACTATTTTGTGTGAATGCTGAAGAGCCGAAGCCGAACTTAAATGCTAACAGCGTGCTAACTGAGCTAAAATTAACTAAAAAAGCTACCATGCTAACATGTTGATAGTTATCATGAATAAATACAAAAAAAACCCCGCTAAATTAGCAAAAAAGATACCACGATGGTAGAATGCTAACAATTGTGGCGCGTGCTGTTAAAAAAAAAATCTTCGGGCCGTAAATGTCCCCCTGCGCCGCACTTTGGACATCCCTGCCTTATGGTGTTAAATGCAGTATTGATCAGAACCTTGTAAACATTCTAGAGTTTCCTTTAGGATCCATAACGTGGCCACTTAACCTAATTTAGCCACCAGCATTGAAAATTACCCGAATTTTGGTAAACATGGTGGTCTTCCATTGCATCTTCCAGGTATATAACAGTTTAAGAATCGTAATAAAATCCTACATCTGGACTGAAATATTTTGACCCGGCGCTGTCTATGCTCAGGTATTGGAACCGTGCCTGTCGGCCGCGTGGAAACAGGCATCCTTAAGCCTGGCATGGTGGTGACCTTCGCCCCGGTCAACATAACAACCGAGGTGAAGTCAGTGGAGATGCACCACGAGGCGCTGTCCGAGGCCCTACCCGGCGACAACGTGGGCTTCAACGTCAAAAACGTGTCCGTCAAGGACATCCGCCGAGGAAACGTGGCTGGCGACAGCAAGAATGATCCGCCGCAGGAAGCTGCCAGCTTCACTGCTCAGGTATCCGAAGAGTTTCTTAAGCAACTCTGGCATTACACGCATTGGGCTCCTGAAAGTTTTCAGTTTGGAATGACCGGAAGGAACGGGGTCAAAGACAAATCCCAACATGCCAAAGGTCTGTCGTGTTTGCAGGTTATCATCCTGAACCACCCCGGCCAAATCAGTGCCGGCTATGCTCCTGTGCTGGACTGTCACACGGCTCACATCGCCTGCAAGTTTGCCGAGCTCAAGGAGAAGATCGACCGCCGCTCAGGCAAGAAACTGGAAGACAACCCCAAATCCCTGAAGTCTGGAGATGCTGCAATTGTAGACATGACTCCCGGCAAGCCCATGTGTGTCGAGAGCTTCTCTGAGTATCCTCCACTGGGTAAGTCCAAGGAAAACGTAATTTAGGTATTTTGACACCAGACTCTCTTCACCTCACAGAAATGTGGAGTTAGTCTCCCTGTTGCAGTCATTCCCCTCCTCCGAGAAGACTCTTCAAGAGGGCCTGCAGGCTCGCCATCTTTGTTGTTGTTCTTCTCAAAAGTTAATTTGGTGTGGAAGAACTTCAGCCATGACTCAAAACCAGGGCTGTGCTCTTTTTTCTGGGAAAATTCATGCTGCAACAGAAAATACCTTCCCTTTTAGTTGTTTGTAGAACGGGTAGCTAGCTAGTCTTTCATTAGATTGTTAAGATTTCTTGGAAGTTTTTGCTAATTCAAAGATGTTTAAGCCACAAAGATCCAATCATAGACAAGGGCCGAGAAGTTCTTGCTGAACCCATGATTGATCCAACTGATGTGTTCTACAAAAATTTGGTGCTTATTTAGTATCATCTTGGCACTTGTCAATGTTGGGTGGCATTATTCAGTTTGAAATAAAACAAATCATCCTGTAACAACTTTTTCACTTCTGATAAAATGCTGATACTGGAGCCTTGGGTATTGGCTGATACTAATATTGATCCGACACGATTAAAGCACAAATCATACACACATTACTTCGTGTGGAATATTAAAAAAGTTTGTTCAAGTAAAGTGACTCAAACAGTGGTAGGTATGAAAAACAACCTTTTAATTATCAACTTTCTGAATGGACTTATGCTGTATTTCATTAAGTTGAAGTGGAGTGGTATTTTTTTCTATTGCTGCCACTAGTGGTAACAATAATTCATGACGTTAAGCCCCATGATGCAAACACGTTTGTTACCCGATACTTCCAAATACACTTCTGCCTTGAAGACTATCTGTAAATAATATAAGACTATAATTATTGGATATTTAAATGCCCTGTTTTACACTGCAGTACTGGTCAATTGAGGACATTTATTATGAATGTCTAGCTTGTGTGCTTAGCTGCTAGCTCCTTGTAGCCTTTCGCTTAACATGTTTAGCTTGGCTCAAACAGAAGACAAGACCAAACTTGTGTGTATTGCAGAACATTTCGATGTTAACTGGCTGTCCAGCTTTGCACAAGTGAACACGCTGCAGGATTTCTTGTATCGGTGCGCTTATGTCAGAGATTGTACATGCATGCTGATATTAGATATCAATATCGGGACACACCTAATTGAATGCTTTTGCTTTGCAGGTCGTTTCGCAGTGCGTGACATGCGGCAGACTGTGGCTGTGGGCGTCATCAAGGGTGTGGAAAAGAAGGCCTCCACCACTGGGAAAATCACCAAATCTGCCCAGAAGGCTCAAAGGAACAAATGAATGTTGTGCTACGCTGCCGACCCCAGGGTCTCCCAGGGCAGGACATCAGTCATCCGACTCCATCCTACAATTGGCTGCTTCAACTTAATAATCAAAGACTGGTTAATCATCACGATGCATCGCAAAACCATCCGAAGAAAAGAAAAACTGTAAGACCCTATTGTAGTTGGATTACCATGATATATAATGTAATATCACATAGTTTTAAGTGTGCACTGTTCATTTGATTCATGGCAATACCATTCTGTGATAGTGTACAACTTGAGGTATTACCATCCATCGCCTCTCTATATCCCTCCAGTACAGGTACTAGTGTGTTTACATGGTGAACGTTGTCTTTACTAGTGTCTGTTTTCTGTTTTTACAGCGCGCGTCGTACAAGCTGGGATTAGCGGTTAAAGACTACTGTATGTTCTTCTGAGTATTTAGTAGATGAGTATAACTTCATGTTTTCTTGTGGTTCAGCTTTAAAAAAAAGTATTTCAAACAAAATGTGTCCTTCCCAAGGGCCTACTAATAGGCCACCTAATTCTTAAAGCACTTTAATTGGCACTTTGCTAACTTTGCACTTGCTATGGAGATATTACAACATGAATAAGCTATCGCACCTTATTGTAGAATGGCACAAGCCGCTTTGCAACATTAAACACGTTCCACTCAACACGTTGAGCTGTTTTCTTTTGTGTTACTGTGTCTACAGTATGTACATACCAAGTGAATAAAATGTGTCTTTATTAAACAAAATATGGAATGTACGTAAACTATGTCAGAATAAACATACAGAAGTTTAAACATATCGGTTGCTAAGAAAATAGAGCTCGTCAAAAATAAGGCATCAACTGTACGTAAATTACAACATCAGGCTTCAGCTTCTGTGGTGTTCTGTAGAGAAAACCAAAGAGATGGAGACTTACTATGGGGTACCACAAACCCCTCTATACCCGTGCATGATGAGATGACTCACTTTAAAGAGGAGGATGGGTTACAATCCCCAATTTTGACTACGATCTCTGTTGCCGCGTCTTCCATCTCTGCCTCCTTGTCCTCGTCCTCCTCCATCCCTCGGACTGTACATCTCCTTCTCCTTCTTGTGCTTCTCGTATCGATCCGCCATTAGGACCAGCTCTACGGGAACCTCCTGCAATGAAACAAACATACATTCATTGGCAGGCAAGCTACTTGGAAAATGTAGGAAACTAAGCTACTAGTTACTCTCGATTTAATGTAGCTATCCCCAGAGAATTGTAGCAAAATACACAGAAAAAGAAGCTTGCTACACCAACACTACAAATATAATTATTAGGGCTGTCAAACGATTAAAATATCTAATCACAATCGCATTGTTCATAGTTAACTAAAAATTAATCGCGATTCGCAGAAAGACATCATTTTTCGTCATTGGTAGTTGTACCCTTGACAGATAATTTAAGTTTTTATTACCATGACTGTACAATACATTTGCTTTAATGAAATTAATTTGTTTTTAATATCATTTTCATAATAAACCATTATGCTTCTTGAAACAGCTTAACACGGGCGGCATAGCTCGGTTGGTAGAGCGGCCGTGCCAGCAACTTGAGGGTTGCAGGTTCGATTCCCGCTTGTGCCATCCTAGTCACTGCCGTTGTGTCCTTGGGCAAGACATTTTACCCACCTGCTCCCAGTGCCACCCACACTGGTTTAAATGGAACTTAGATATTGGGTGTCACTATGTAAAGCGCTTTGAGTCATTTGAGAAAAGCGCTATATAAATATAATTCACTTCACTTCACTTCAACACGAAAAGTACCGTATTTTTCGGACTAGAAGGGGTGCGACCTATACTCAGGAGCGACTTATGTGTGAAATTATTAACACATTACCTTGAAATATCAAATAATATTATTTAGCTCATTCACGTAAGAGACTAGACGTATAAGATTTAATGGAATTTAGCGATTAGGAGTGACAAGATTGTTTGGTAAATGTATAGCACGTTATATGTTATAGTTATTTGAATGACTCTTACCATAATATGTTACCAGGCACCTTCTCAGTTGGTTATTTATGCTTCATATAACGTACACTTATTCAGCCTGTTGTTCACTATTCTTTATTTATTTTAAATTGCCTTTTAAATGTCTATTCTTGGTGTTGGGTTTTATCAAATAAATTTCTCCCCAAAATGCGACTTATACTCCAGTGCGACTTATATATGTTTTTTTCTTCTTTATTATGCATTTTCGGCAGGTGCCACTTGTAGTCCGGAGTGACTTATACTCCGAAAAATACGGTATACACACGTTTTAAAGAGAATTTCAAAAAGAACTACAGTGCGTTGGTGTCTTGCCAGAATTCCTGTTTTGTCGGAATACAGAATTTGTATTCATGCTTCAGGAGCACTTGCACTTAGAAGAGAGGAGCTACACTTCAATGTTTAGATAGCAGTTTCACCCATTAATAACACAACATGTGCATTGTTACGATCATGATTTGATTGTCAAAGATGTTAGGTGATCATTTTCTACATGAATAAATGTTTCTGATATTCTGTACTTTACATGTTGTACAATTTAGGAGTAGTAGTAGTTAATTTTGGACATGTTAAAAACAGAGCAAAATAAAATAATGAAAAAACAAAATCATCTTGATAACATTAAAGTAAGGTACAGAGGGGCGGTATACCTCGGTTGGTAGAGTGGCCGTGCCAGACACTTGAGGGTTCCAGGTTCGATCCCTGCTTCCGCCATCCTAGTCCCTGCCGTTGTGTCCTTGGGCAAGACACTTTACCCACCTGACCCCAGTGCCACCCCCACTGGTTTAAATGTAACTTAGATATTGGGTTTCACTATGTAAAGTGCTTTGAGTCACTAGAGAAAAGCGCTATATAAATATAATTCACTTCACTAACAACAACAAAATCACAATGGAAACACATACAAAATGAAAACAACACATAATGGTTACATTTTTCTTATCCAAAAAGGGGTGAGAAGAAACAAAACGTATTTACTCCCACCCACATTTTATAAAGCAAATACCTAACTTTCTTATCATCAATATTATTATATATGTACTGGTCTTATTACAACATATCAATCTTTAAACCACTTTAATCACTTTTCTTTGGCACAAAAATACAGTACATATGTACAATATACACGTACTGTATATAGTCACATACATATAAATATTAATTGATGGTAACACCAACTAATAAATACCTACCCAAATAATAATAATTTTAAAAAAAATGTAAACATTGTGATTACTAGAAACCCTCATTCTTGTACATATTGAAAATCATGTCTTTGTATCGTTTTTGGTTTGTTTTTTAAAATAAAATTAAGGTTGGACATTCTTTTAATTTCGTATGAAAAATGTTCCATAGTTTTTAACCCCACTTATTGAAATACAAAAGCTTCTTCGTGTTGTGCGTATTTGGAATTATTCCTTTCAGTGATAAACTTTTGCACATTCCCAGGCAGTGAATTGTTTTTTGCTTTATATGTAATTTGTACTGTTTGTATTTCCAAAAGATCTTTAAATTTCAATAGTTTTGAATGTAAAATTTTTTTATTTATGTGATCACTATATCCTGTTTTATCAATGACCCTAATTTCTTTCTTTTGCAGGATGATGAGTAGATATAGTGTGCTTATGTAATTATTGCCCCAAACTTCTGCAGAGTAATGGAAGTTAAAAGCATTCTTATCTCTGCATGACAATGTTTTAACCTTCTCTACCTACGTAATAATACAATATAATATTCAGCCTGTTAAACATTCTGCAATTGTAGACTATCAACCAGAACAGGTTATAAACAAATATACCATAGCGATGGTAATGATGTCTGTAATTATCGAATGGGCGGCAGAGGGCAGTGGCAGGCATACTTGCGAATTAGACCTCATCTCAGTGGTAGCGAAGAAGAAGGCAAGTTTGTTCCAAGAGTCTTACTCCTTTATATCACTGCTGCCATTACAATACGCTTAATTTCAATCTGCCAAAAAAACATTTATTTAGGTAGAACTATCACAGAGTAACAGAATAGTATGATCGTAATGTGAGACTATTTTTTGTTGTTTTGTTGGTTAGATGTGAAGAGTAGCGCTATTATTGTGAAGCCGCCAACCGGACATGTGTGATTGGTATGAGAAAAGACTTGACATGTTTTGACGAAAATCCCAGGTAAAAGTGACTTTAGACTTCCTCTCTACCATCTTTGTTTCTGCTGAGCGTATATACCATCTCACATAAGCAGTTCAAATAACAATCTACAGTTTATGTTTTCAATACACTTAACTGTAAACCAAACACTGACGTGAAGCGTCTCTTCACTTCAAGCAGCAATGTGCGCTCAGCATTTGCTTCAATGATGCAGTCTCATGCCGATTGAAGGTAAAATTGTCTTGTCTTCTCCGGAGAATGACTTGCCATGGCGTTAGATCAGTTTTTTTCATAAGGTTCCCCTTTCTTAGTGCAGTTTGGCGAGCTATTTTCGAGCCGGTGCCTCAACAGTAACTGGATGCCAGTAAACATTTCCCTAAACTACAAAGGGTCAAAAACATTAATCGTGCGGTAAAAAAAATTAACACCGTTAAAAGAACTTATAGTTAACGCGGTATTATCGCGTTAAATTTGAAAGCCCTAATAATTTATACGCACACACATACACACTTATATATAATAATATATATCAACTTAATGTAGATTTTTCCACCAAACAAATAGGTAGACAAAAAATGTTCTGTTTCATTGTTTACTATAATAAACAAACTAGAAAAATGCCATCTGTATGGCTTTTTATTATTCTTTTAACTTCCAAAGTTGCGGTGCCATGTACAAAATTAGGGAAGTATGTTTTATTTTCGAGTCATCAGCTTCTCTCTGTCCGTTGTTGTCTTCTGGCTGGCTGGGTGTTATGATTTTGCTTGCTGGTTTTGAAGCATCATGACCCGCCCTATCTTTCCTGATTGGCCTGCCCGTACTGTTTGCTCCAATTATATCAAATCATGACTCATCATATGTAAACCAGTGCGGGGAATCTTTGGGCACCACAAAATTCGATTTGACTCTTTGGGTAACAATTTGATTCAGAATCGATTTTAGATTCAAAATATTTTTTTCGTCTTAAATAAAATTGGGTGCCAGTTCTATGATTAACTGCATTCCTCCATAAAATAAACAGTTCTGATCAATTTCTATATTACCTAAAATAAAAATGTTTTTGTTTAACAAAGGCAAGAAGAGAAGTATTGAACACTGCTCTTTTCTAAAGGAAATATGTACAGCAAATGTGGGCATCTACATCAGCAATATGATTCGCCTGAGTGGCTGGACAGGACAGATTAAAAAGAAAAAAAAATATTATTGATTTTTTTTTAATCAATTAAGAATCATTACATATAAGAATCATGATTAATCTGAAACTCGATTTTTTTGACACTCTTAGTAAATTTACCGATCATCATGCATTTTCTCTAGTTTTTGTCCCGACGCCGTGGATTGGCAGTCCATTTTCTTTCGGTTTAGCATTTAATGGACACTATGTCACTACATGGGTGTAAAAATAGCTAAGCTACATATATCACTACTGGTTCAAAAAGGAGCGATGCTACCGCCACGCTACTGGGAAACGTGGTTAGGCTGTCCATTACTGCATACATTTTTGCTACATAGTATCACAATGTACGAGCACACCAAGATTTAGCAGTATACGTTTGCCGACCTGTCCGGACCGCTCCAAGATGGGAATCAGCTCAGGTGCCATCCTCCAGTTGTCTCTTGTTACCAAGGTAACAGCAGTCCCAGAGCGTCTGGATCATCAAAACATTATGAAAAGCTTGCAAAAAAGGCATAAAATGAAGATTTTGAGAAGTGTCCGCCCTCACCCCGCTCGTCCAGTTCGGCCCACGCGGTGCACGTACTCCTCTATGTTTCGCGGGAAATCATAGTTGAATACGTGCGTGATGTCGTGGACGTCCAACCCTCGGGATGCCAAGTCTGTTGCCACCAGGATACGAACTCGACCTAGCAGGCAAAAATTAAAAAAAAAAACAAAGTTCTTCATTTTGTGCTAGCGCTCTGGTCATTTACCATCCTTAAAGTCCTTCAGCGCCTCTTCCCGATCCCACTGCTCACGGTCGCCATGGAGACTTTGGACAGCCATACCATGGAGACACAAGTCACTGGACAGGTCATCACATCTGAGATTGCACATAAAGAAAGTCAAAGTATCAGGCATCCAAATGAACTCCTATTACCAATATACATAATGATGACGTGCAACTCCACACAAGTCGTCTCAAGTTAATTCAAAACAAAGACTAAAAAAAATTTGTCCGAACATTTTTGGTGCTCAAAGTGGGAATTTGAGGTTTGTAATGTAACTTCTGCACCAGACTTACATAATCTTCTTGCCAACAAAGACGAGGACTTTATCCTCTGGCAGCATGTTCCTGATGAAGCCAAACAAGTAGGACTTCTTGTCTTCTTCCTGGACAATCAGCACGGTCTGCTCCACAGTGCCCACAGCCTGGGTGAGCCCCCACACAAGACATGTCAATAATACACTTCAAGACGCTCTTCAAAGACTTTGAACATTCTAATGAAGTTGTATGGGGGAAAAAAAGCTATCAAATGCGAGACTGTTTTTTGTTTTGAGGTCGTCTTTGCTTACAGCCAAGTCTAAGGTGCCAACATACACCATCATGGGGTTCTTGAGATAGGATTTAGCCAGACGTCTCACACCTTGGGGCCAAGTGGCACTGAAATAAGTCACATTGATAAGCGGGTGAATGGTGAGAAAATACAGTGACTTGATGTGTTTCATACCTGGTCATCATAGTCTGTCGGTCAGGACGGATGTCCAGAAGAATTTTCATGATCTGTGGTTCGAAACCCATGTCGAGCATCCGGTCTGCTTCGTCCAGAACCTTTGTTTCCAAACCATTACAAGAAGTTTCAAGCATAGAATTTAAAATAAGTTAATACAAAAAATAAACCTGCTTTGTTAACTCGACAGTCTCGGTAGAAAAAAATAAATCCCATAAAATTTGTTTAACTAAACAGATCCAGCTTAAGTGAAACACTAAGCATCATGTAGAAATATTGCTGAGTGCTAAACAAAAAATGTACATCATAAAACAATCACTTACTGTACAATGTCTGCTCTCACTGGAACACTGACTGATGGGATGATTATATCTTACAGCTTAGAGGAAGAATTAGTCTATCCATCCATCCATTTTCTACCGCTTATTCCCTCTGGGATCGCGGGGGGCGCTGGTGCCTAACTCAGCTACAATCAGGCGGAAGGCGCCATACACCCTGGACAAGTCGCCACCTCATCACAGGGCCAACACAGATAGACAGACAACATTCACACTTACATTCACACACTAGGGCCAATTTAGTGTTGCCAATCAACCTATCCCCAGATGCATGTCTTTGGAAGTGGGAGGAAGCCGGAGTACCCGGAGGGAACCCACGCAGTCACGGGGAGAACATGCAAACTCCACACAGAAAGATCCCGAGCCCGGGATTGAACCCAGGACTACTCCGGAACTTCGTATTGTGAGGCAGACGCACTAACCCCTCTTTCATCGTGATGCCCAAAATTAGTCTGGTGAAGTGAATTATATTTAAATTATGCTTTCTCTCAAGGGACTCAAAATACTTTATATAGTGAAACCCATAATTTATGTATAAGCTACAGTTAAACCAGTGTGAGTGGCACTGGGTGCAAGGGTAACGTGTTTTGCCCAAGGACACAACGCCAGAGACTAGGATGGCAGAAGCTGGAATTTAACCTGGAACCCTCAAGTTGCCGGCAAGGCCGCTTTAGCAACTGAGCCATGGCGTCCGCTTAATCCTTACGCAGGTATTAAAAAAAAAAAAAAAACACAAACAAGCGCCGTCGTGTCTTTCTCGCCACCTCCGGGTCTAATAATGCATTCCATTTGTACTGGGAAGTCCAAATTTCCAAGTTCCTAGTCGGAATTTAAACTGGAGTGCCCCTCGAGGTTTTATTTCCGACTCGTAAAGACTCAAAATTCTCACCAACCCAGTGATGTCCGCTTATTTAATATACGTTAGCACTTCTGGTTAGCTTTTGTTGCAGTAAATCAGCCATATACGATGTATTGTACATTCAAATATGGTAACATCAATGTAGTGTAGAAATAGTCCAATTTTCCCCGTTCCGACTCCCAACTTCCAAGGTAACTTAAACGCAGCATAAGTTGCACATCAAAGTTGACCAAGTTCTCGGTTTATGGCAACAACCTACTACTATATAAGTGAGAGGCATGATTCATAATCTACAATTACCTTTCACCAACACAGAGGCGATGCAAAACCCTCATATGTCGACTCCAAACATCCCAGAACAAGCTAGTCCGGTTACTTTTAGACCTCCACCCCAGATCACACCTCACCCCAACCCATTTCTCCAAAGTGGGCTGGCTCAGGGTGGAGGACAGAGTAAAACAACTTGCACTGAGCCTAGTCTATAAAATCCGCTACACCTCCCTGAACCGAAGTACATGTCAAACTACTTCCTGACCGCCATAACCACAACACCAGGGGGAGCTCCACAAACCACTTTTAACCCAGATTCCGATTTAATAAAGGTCTTACCTCATTCTCTTTCTATGCCACATCAATGTGGAATGCATTCCCAACAGGTGTAAAAGTAAGTTCATCTCTATCCTCCTTCAAAACCGCTCTAAAACAACACCTCCAGGCAACTTCAACCCTTTACTAATACCCTCCTCCATTCAAATCCCATCTCCCCGGATTGTAAATAACCTAATGTAAATAAATGTATTTCTAATGTATATACTTGTTCTTATGCTATCTGAACTCACTATGTTCTCTGCTCGCTGTACATATCCTACTAAGTCAGACCTACACTGGTTCAATGTCCATTTCTCTGATGATGCAATTGTTGATGACTGAAGTACTATATTTACATGTCGCGACATGTAATTATAGTATAATTGGGTTTTTTTAGAGGGCTTTATGGGCGCAATGGATTACACCCATTAGTTACATTGTTATCTGACTTTTGCTAGCGTTTATTTACAAGTTATAATGCATAAAAAAGAACACCATATGTCTTCCTGATTATGAGTAATAGGCAAAATTCCCCCCAAATTTTACCTTAGGGAGAAAACATTGAAATGCTCATGCTAACAAAACTGACCTAACACAAAGCTGTACAGTAAAAAATAAATATTGTATATATTTTCTGAGTATATGGGATTAATTATGGCCTCCACCCCTCCCCCCCACATCCTTTAAAAAATAAACTTGTATGCACTATGCAGCTATAGGCGACACAATTTGGACACACTGATTTATGGTTATTTCCTGCGCTCTAGCAGTATACAAACTATGACCTGAGCTGGAAAAAACATAGTTACATATCTAACGACATGTAAAAAAGGTCAATAGTATGAATAAAAAGTGACACAGCGTACCAAGTAGGTGATGGAGTGAAGAGTGATGAGCTCATTCATTTGTAGATCGTTTAGTCGTCCTGGCGTGGCTATCACGATGTCCACGCCGCATTTCACTAGATTGATTTGGCTTTTACGGTCTCCTCCTCCGTAAATGCAAATGCTGAATAAAGAGAAGAGCTTGAGGTAAAGTGCACATCATGGATAATGTACGTCAGCATTAGCATGGTGACCTCTTGTAGCCTTTGTAGCGGTACTTGCTGCACTCCTCTTCAATCTGCAGGGCCAACTCTCTGGTGGGAGTCAGCACCAACATGCCCGGGCCGTCCCGCTCACAGCGAGGACTAGGAAGCACAGGCACGGTGAGGACTTGGCAGCGATAAAGCGGCAAACACTTCTGGTGCTCACATGGGCTGTCCGTCCATGTGGACAAATCCCGGCAGCAGGTAGGCCAAAGTCTTTCCTGTTCCTGTCTGAGCGATGGCGATCAGGTCCTCCCCGCTAAGCAGCACCGGCCACGCCTGAGACTGATGACAGCAGCCGTTATAAAAGGAAAAAAACTAACACTTTTCACAAGGTCATCATAAGGACATATTCAACACTAACTTATTCGTACAACGCTGGTCTCTGGTGTAATTATAGGCCGCGCTTACATTGTACATTATTGTCTTGTCCCATCATTTCTATTTTGCTGTTTCATTGAAATTTCACGAATTTCAGAAAATATTTACATATTTTTTGGAGTCGTTCTCATTATTTTGAATCTCCTCCCTGCTATTACTTAGTTACAAGAGGGGTGATCATGTTATTTATTGCTGCATTGTACCAACTCCTTTGTCCTGTCAATACATGTCATCAGCATGGACAACCTACTCACTGTACCTTGCACTTTTAAAATAAAAACGTAACTACTTTATTGTATTCATGTTACCATTTAACATAGATAGCGATTAGCACTGTAGTTGCCAGCTAGCATGGACTTTGCTCCGGAGATTTCCCCTCAGAGTAAAAGTAGCCAATGCTGTGTTTAGATGACGACTGATGGGGACAATATTGGAGATGGATGCACAGGTCCCCAGACTAAAAATATACAGCGAAGGAGAAAACTATTTAATGAAGCTCTTATTTTCTCAATACAGCGTTCATCAGCTGCTGTGACAGAGCTAATGAGGTGAGGAAACATGCAGCACGTGATGTGTCATGAACGTTGTCACAACTTGTTTATAAAGTCTTTAGTTTGTTTACTGGAATGTTCACTTGTCCTTTATTTAACTGCAAGCTTTATCAGTGTTCAAATAACATCAATACTAGCTAAAATGTTTTGTCATCTCATCGAATTGAACGCAGGCTGTGAAGATTGTGTATTCGATGTGTGAGGTGTCACTCTTTAATTTTGTTGGCCAAACTTTTGTATTGATAGGAGGCGTTGGTGAAGACCAAAGCTTGTTTAATTGACCTTATCTTCATTAGCCAAACTGCTTTGTGTTTTACTTTGATATCGAAAAATAAATACCTGTTTTTTTTTTAATTACTTGTGTTTTTTTCATGTCACTATGGTATTACTTCAAAAACCTTTCATGTGACATAGTATGTTGTTAATGTGTTATTGTGTGTAATTAATTCCTATACGACATATTTCTGCCCGGAACGAATGGATCCATCCCGATACAGCATCTACATGAACATATAACTTAAAATAGAGATAAAGCCATCCTGTAATGACAAAATGCTAAAAAGTTATTATTAAAGTATTTAAAAAAACAAATATTTCTCTTTAGATGTATGGATAACATTTATCCATAGTCTTTTTATTAGACATTGCAAATAACATGATGGTATTACGTTCACATCTCAGCACTGCTTTACCTAACAATCAGTAATCATGATTTCAATATTGTTAAGAGTAATCTTAATTATTACTTTGGCCATAATTGAACATGAACACTGTTTTCATCTATATGGACAAAAAGTGCAGTTACATGTTATGATCATCAGGTGCCATCTTTCAACCTTCTTATATGTTTATATATATATATATATATAAAATATATATATATATATATATATATATATATATATATCAAAAAAATTAAAGGAACACTTTGAAAACACATCAGATTTCAATGGTGAAAAAAAAAATGTCGGATATCTATACTGATATGGACAGTTTAACGTCTCAGGAACAAAAGGATGCCACATCTGTTGATGGAAATAAAAGTGTTCAGCCTACAGAGGGCTCAGTATATAGACACCCCAAAAATCAAAGTGAAAAAAGATGTGGCAGGCTCGTCCATTTTGCCTAAATTCAATTTCTATAACTCAAATGTATTTTCAATATCTTGTGTGGCCCCCACGTGCTTGTATGCATGCTTGACAGCGTCGCGGCATGCTCCTAATGAGACGACAGATGGTGTCTTGTGGGATGTCCTTCCAGATCTGTCTAAGGGCATCAATGAGCTCCTGTAAAGTCTGAGGAGCAACCTGGCGGCGTCTGATGGACCGAAACATTATGTCCCAGAGGTGTTCTATCGGGTTTAGATCAGGTGATCGTGAGGGCCATTCAATTGTGTCAATTCCTTCATCCTCCAGATACTGTCTGCATACTCTTGCCACATGAGGCCGGGCATTGTTGTGGACCAGGAGGAACCCAGGACCTACTGCACCAACATAGGGTCTGACCATGGGTGCAAGGATTTCATCCCGATACCTAATGGCAGTAGGACTGCCGTTGTCTAGCCTGTAGAGGTCTGTTCGTCCCTCCATGGAAATGCCTCCCCAGACCATCACTGACCCACCACCGAACCGGCCATGCTGAATGATGTTGCAGGCAACTTAGCGCTCTCCTTGGCTTCTCCAGACCCTTTCACGTCTATCACAGGTGCTCAGGGTAAACCTGCTCTCATTTGTGAAAAGCACAGGGCGCCAGTGGCGGACTTGCCAATTCTGGTGTTCTATGGAAAATGCCAATCGAGCTCCACGGTTCTGAGCAGTGAGCAAAGGGCACACTACAGGACGTCGTGCCCTGAGGCCACCCAGTTGAAGTCTGTTTCTGACTGTTTGGGCAGAGACATTCACACCAGTAGCCTGCTAGAGTTCACTCTGTAGGCCTCGGGTAGTGCTCAACCTGTTCCTCCTTGCACAAAGCAGCAGATATCGGTCCTGATGATGGGATGAGGACTGTCTACGGCCCTGTCCAGCTCTCCTAGAGTAACTGCCTGTCTCCTGGAATCTCCTCCATGCTCTGGAGATTGTACTGGGAAACACATGAAATCTTCTTGCAAAAGCACGCATGGATGTGCCATCCTGGAGGAGTTGGACAATCTGGGCAACTTCAGGAGGGTTAAGAAATCGCCACATGCTCCAAGTCGTGATAATGACTCTAGCTAAAGCCAACACTTGTGGAAAAACGGTTAAAAAAGATCAAGAGGGAGGAACTTGAAATGGCTTCCACCTGCAAAACCAGTTTTGTTTTGGGGGCCATCTCGTTGTTGCCCCTCTCGTGCATCTGTTGTTAATTCCATCAACACCCATGCAGCTGGAACTGATTAACAACCCCCTCTGCCTCGTACCTTATCAGAAAAGTGCAATTGAATTCATGCCATACCCTGATAAAAACTGTTCTTTTAATTTTTTTGAGCAGTGTATATATATATTCATACATAAATATAGAAATAAAATGGCATTCCTTTAACAGCGGAATATTAACACAGGGTTGACTGTATGCAACCACTGAAGGTTACTAGCGATGGAAAAGAGAAAAAGCGTGACAATAACCATATAACCAGATAAAAGGGTCTGGCTACTCTACACAATTAACTGCCACAATAATATTAACTCCAGCAATTGCAACAAAACGCCACAAGGTGACAGTATTGCTCTGCAAACACCTTTATTATGTGTTTGGTGTCTTCAAAGGGTAAGTGAACATATTTTACACTGGTTTGCTTTATCTTTAATGAATGTTTAGTTAATGAAGGTATTTTACTTCAGTGACAGTTTGACTCTGTTTTCCTTAAAAGAACATGCCTTCATACCTGAATGGGGGTTGGCTTGACGAAGCCGACCCGCTCGATGTTGTCCATAATCTCTGGGTAAAGCTCAAAGGCTTCCAGAAAGGTCCGGCAGGGGTTAGGGATGATGCGCTTGTTCCCGCCCTCGGTTAGGTCGTCTACGAAGATGTTGTTATTCTCTTTCCTGTTAGGAAACAGTGCTTGGCTTTAATGTTTGTTCACCTTTCCTTTTTTTTTCTTGGACCGTAATGATGGCGAGCATCACCTCCAGTCAGAGACTTCTTCTGATGTGAGGAGGGAAACACTTTTAGCCTCTGTATAAAAATTCTTCTTCATGGGTGGCAACTCTGTATGAATATCAAAAAGAGAGAAAAAAGTAGCAATGCATGATCAGAGACAACCACAGTGTACCTCACTGGGCTTTTTCTTAGTGTTTAGGGGTTGCTACATGGTGGGTAAATGATCAACACAAACAAAACAAGTGCACACATGTATATAGTAAAATGTATTGCGATCGCTTCTCCACAATAACATTTCTTAATGTCCACCTTCCATAATATATATTTTTCAAAGATAATCCACCTTTCCATTTGAGCTCTTCATACTTCTGCTTGTTCTCTCGAATGTTGTTCCAGTCTATAGATACACGAGGCGGAAGAACCGCCGAAGCCTCTATTTCTGATCTGGACCAGACGGAACCACCCCTTCCGCCACCTCCTCTCCCATAGCTTCCTCCTCTTGCAGAAGCTGGAAGACACATATAGGATTCTGCTTCCCAATAAACTATGTAGCACTGTGATTTATAAAACTCACTGCTGTAGGACCGAGAGTTGCTGTATGCCACCAGCTCTTCAATCATCTCTTTGGCTTTCTGCTGGGCATCAGGAGGTCCCAGGATGACCACCTCGCCCTCGGAATCGCCCTTGTTGATCTAGCGCATCAAAATCAGCAATGTTGATATTACTTTTAATGCAATCATTGTTTAATTTGTCTTGCAGAACCACTAAACAACAACAAAAACATTTATATGAGAATGTTGATTAAAAAACGGTTTTCTAAAACCAAGCAGTGAGCTAAACAGTTCAAATATATCCAAAAACTAAAAATACTACATTTCAACCTTGTATAAAAATTATTGTTTTTGTTTAGATTATAGTGATTAATACAGCGGAACCCTTTCACGGTGAGATAAACGGTTGTCGACAGTTATGGTAAAAAGTGTATATTTTAGTAATCTCTTGTTGAACAAAAAATTTAATCAAATTTTTATTTTCTTAGGGCCTTGCAAACATAACTTTGCTTGGTTCTTCTATCGACCCCAACACATCCTAAATTATGAGACAAGAACTTTTGTGATGCCAAAGATTATGAATTTATATTGCATTTGTCTTTTGGTCAAATGTCACCCTCCAAATTTATTTTATTTTGTGATTGATGCTGTATTACACCCTCTCTCAATGTTTAACCAAAACATTCCTGTTCAGTCTGTTTTTTGCTCCTCGTCCTTCCTTTCTAAGTAGCGTAGACTTTTAGATTCTTGGGTTTTCATTTATCATCTAACATAGCTGTTTTTGTAAATGTACAGTATGTCTTATCTACAAAGACATTTTTTCCTTCCAGTGGCTAAAACCTAAAATAAAGCAATGGCTTCCTTTTGTTAGTTGCTGTGGTACAATAAAAGTCAATATTGTCTGCAATGCTTTTAATTTAAAGCTTACTTTGCACTGCATTTCAAGGCCATCTAAGTAGACAGCAGACCAGCAAACATTTGGTGTTAGCTATCCGATTAATGTTTTTATGTCGACATATTGTTTTTTAGTTATACTGGTGTGTACAGACATTTTCCCAACATTGCAGTGGGGGGAAAAAAAACATTTTGGACAATATGTGTTCGATAATTCCTGCTTGAGAATTCCACTTTCTGACAGCGTTGAGGGCAATAGGTGATATATGATATAAATTTGGGCAACAATGCAGCTTTTGAAACCATAGTAATTAGGGATGTTCCTATCGGGAATTGATGCTACTGATTCCAAACATTCATGAGCGAGATCAGACCAATCACAATCCCAAATAGCTGCACTTCTACACTTCTCAGACGGCAAGAGAACTTTCCAATGTCCGGCCAGGTCAGCTGTGTTTCTACTTAGCGAAAAACTTTGTCCATTTGTCAAAGGAGAGACAATGAGAATGCAAGCTCTTGTGGATGTGATAAAAAAGGTAGTGTGTGCTTTGTATTACCTGGCCGTCGAGGAAAACGGTGAATGCATTTGGACTGGCAAAGCAGACTGTATCAGTTATTGTCCGCCATGTATGTCGCGAACTAGACTTCCAGGTCCAGAGCATATAATCACCAAAAACGAATGGACAATGAAGGTGAAGGCAAAAGAGTGAGGAGTGTCCTGACCAGATATTTAGATCCCTAGTTTGATTGATGTAAAATGTTCTTTATCACATTGTTTACGTGTCTAATAAAGATTTGATAAATTTATGATGTCTCAGGTGTGATTCACTACAATAGGGCCGTACAGCACACTGGATTCCAGTTAATTGAAATACCACAACACTGGATATTTTTCAGATAAGTTAAATTTAAAGGGGAACATTATCACCAGACCTTTGTAAGCGTCAATATATACCTAGATGTTGCAGAAAAAAGACCATATATTTTTTTAACCGATTTACGACTCTAAATGGGTGAATTTTGGCGAATTAAACGCCTTTCTATTTATCGCTCTCGAAGCGATGTCAGAACGTGACGTCACCTAAGCTGCCATTTTCTCAAACACATTACAAACACCGGCTCTCAGCTCTGTTATTTTCCGTTTTTTCGACCATGTTTTGGAACCTTGGAGACATCATGCCTCGTCGGTGTGTTGTCGGAGGGTGTAACAACACTAACAGGGAGGGATTCAAGTTGCACCATTGGCCCAAAGATGCGAAAGTGGCAAGAAATTGGACGAAATTTGTTCAAAATACGAGGGTGTGGGGAAAGCCGACGAAATGGTCAGTCGTTTGTTCCGCACATTTTACCGACGAAAGCTATGCTACTACAGAGATGGCAAGATTGTGTGGATATCCTGTGACACTCAAAGCAGATGCATTTCCAACGATAAAGTCAAAGAAATCTTCCGCCAGACCCCCATTGAATGTGCCGGAGTGTTTGCACATTTTACCGGCGATGCTAATGCAGACATGACACAGAGATGTATGGATAACCTGCAGATGACTTTCCAACAATAAAGTCAACGAAATCACTAAGGTGAGTTTTGTTGATGTTATTGACTTATGTGCTAATCAGACATATTCTGTCACGGCATGACTGCCAGCTAATCGATTCTAACATGCTATTTAGGTTAGCTGTATGTACATTTGAAACTATATTTTCATCCAGCGTTTCCCTCCACCCACATTTAATGCCAAACAAACACTTACCAATTGACGGATTTAAGTTGATCCAGTGTCACAAGATGCGAAACTTCCGATCGTTGGTCTGCACATTTTACCGGCGATGCTAAGGCAGACATGGCCGAATAGCATCAATAGCTATTCGCTCAATAGCTTCAGTTTCTTCTTCAATTTCGTTTTCGCTATCTGCCTCCATACTCCAACCATCCGTTTCAATACATGCATAATCTGTTGAATCGCTTAAACCGCTGAAATCCGAGTCTGAATCCGAGCTAATTTCGCTATATCTTGCTGTGCTATCCGTATTGGCATCACTGGATAACGTCACAGGAAAATGGACGGTGGCTTCACAGATAGCGAAAATCAGGCACTTTAAAGGTTTTTTTTTTTTGGGATATTCCGGGATGGGTAAAATTTTGAAAAAAAAACTTCGAAAAATAAAATAAGCCACTGGGAACTGATTTTTATTGGCTTTAACCCTTCTGAAATTGTGATAATGTTCCCCTTTAAGTACTTGCACACAAAGCAACACTAGAGATGACTATGACGTGTGTATTTTCTGTGCATGTGTACTAGTCGCGTTGCGCCGGCGGACAGAGTGGGGCTGGGATCTTAAACGGGGGCATTGTTGTGTGTGGACATGGATAAGGTTAGGTGGGATTTACCCTGGTTAACCTTATCCGGCTTAGTGTAAACGAGGCCTCAGTAACTCACACACATCTTTAACATGGAATAAACAGTCTTAGTTGGAGGATCTGGTCAGTAAGACACATTTTTTTTTCTTCACCACCTTAAAACTTGACTAAACTGAGCGCTACTAACTACAAAGATTAGTTAGGTTCAGTTATTTCCAACATGAAATACAATTACAACGGAGGGAATATTTAACAACAAATCAATCATTGAGGTGACTAACTTGCCATCCTAACAATACCACGTTTGTTGACAAGAACATAAAGCAATGGAAGCACATTGAATCTATTTTTTAAGCGGAGGTAACACAAACCAGTGAAAGATACGAATGAGCGGTTATCAGAGACAACAAACTGGTTCAGCTAGCCTGCGGAGCTGACAAAAACAGCTCAAGCTTTTGAGCATGGCTTCGATGACGTCATATGTCACTAGGCAACAGGCACCGCCTTTTAAAATGTACACACACAGATGCATACACAAATTTATCTTAACTGCATTAAGCCAGATATTTGAATACTTTTTTTGAGTAGCGCAATAACTACTTTCCCTAGTAATTAAAGGCCTACTGAAATGAGATTTTCTTATTTAAAAGGGGATAGCAGGTCCATTCTATGTGTCATACTTGATCATTTTGCGATATTGCCATATTTTTGCTGAAAGGATTTAGTAGCTGAGATAGACACCAGCGCCACCCGCTACCACCAAAGGGATTAATCGGTAGAAAATGGATGGATGGATGGATGGATTTAGTAGAGAACATCGACGATAAAGTTTGCAACTTTTGGTCACTAATAAAAAAGCCTTGGCTGTACCGGAAGTAGCAGACGATGTGCGCGTGACGTCACTGGTTGTAGAGCTCCTCACATCGTTTACAATCATGGCCACCAGCAGCTAGAGCAATTCGGACCGAGAAAGCGACAATTTCCCCATTAATTTGAGCGAGGATGAAAGATTTGTGGATGAGGATAGTGAGAGTGAAGGACTAGAAGAAAAAAAAAAGACGAGAGTCGCTGCTGCCTCTTTGATAGCTGCAGGAGGAACGACACAAGCTCCGCTCACGTCTACGCTAAGAGCCGACTTATTACCACAATATTCTCACCGAAATCTGCCGGTTGACATGTGGTAGAGAACCATGTTAACTTGACCGCTCTGTTCCATATCAAAGATACCGTCATCTTTAGGAAATGTAAACAAAGAAACACCGGCTGTGTTTGTTTTGCTACAGCCGGCCGCAATACACCGCTTTCCACCAACATGTTTCTTCTTTGTGGTCTCCATTATTAATTGAACACATTGCAAAATATTCAGCAACACAGATTTCCAGAATACTGTGTAATTACGCGATTAAAGCAGACTACTTTTAGCCGTGATCTGTGCTGGAAGAACATGTCCGCTACATCCGGTGAAGTCACGCGCACGCGTCATCATACGAGTCATCATTCCGCGACGTTTTCAACAGGATACATCGCGGAAAATTTAAAATTGCAATTTAGTAAACTAAACCGGCCGTATTGGCATGTGTTGCAATGTTAAGACTTCATCATTGATGATTCTTTTTTTTACTTGATGATTGGATACCCTGTAAGGAACTCATGACTCTCTCTTTTAAGACTGAAGCCCTTTACAGTTTGTTGATTATACAGAAAGGGGCACATTTGATTTTGAGAATGAAGTGGATCCAGAGACTCATATATTTGATCATGTCAAGGATTATTGCCAGTATTATACTGAGGAACAACTTGATGATGTACACACAGAAAATATATTTTCTTTGATTCATTTCAATAGTAGAAGTCTACCAAAACACTTTTCTAAAATCTACATTTTTGCGGAGTCACTGAAAGGTAGATTCAAGGTAATTGCTTTATCTGAAATGTGGATAAAAAAAGGCAAGGAGGTTGATCTGAAATTAAAAGGCTATGATCACTAGCAGAGCCAATAGGACTGGAGGGGGATGGCCCTCTATATATATATATATATAATGAACTAAAATGCAGGTCAGTTAAATGTATGACAATGGCCATACATTATTTAATGGAGTGTGTAGCTGTTGAGATAGAATTATAACAAAACAGAAACATTTTAGTTGTATGTGTATATAGAAAACCGGAATCAAAAGTGGAAACCTTCATGGATGAATCAGAGGAAATGATTAATGGTCTAAATAAAAAAAGAACTCATGTAATTTGTGGAGATTATAATATTGATCTTCTAAAGGTAGATTCACATCAACAAACCTCAGATTTTTTAGAGATATTATATGAAATAGGGCTGTACCCATTAACTACAAAGCCTAGCAGAAAAACCACAACTAGTGCAACCTTAATAGACAATATCTTTACAAATGTTTTAGGGAATCGCATTACTACTGGGTTAGTGATAAATGACATAAGTGATCATCTGCCTATATTTGCAATATTTGACTATCAATTGCCTAAAAGAACATACCATCAAATACTGAAGAGGAAAATAAGTGTCAATCATATTAATAAGTTCAGGAATTACCTATTAAAACAAGAGTGGAAAGAGGTGTACACAGAAGATATAAACACTGCCTATGATTATTTTCATAAACATTATATTACTCTGTATAACAAGCATTGTCCTGACTTTCCATGCAGACCTAAGCAAAGGTAAAATAATGCACCTTGGATGACAAATAGTTTGAAAAAATGCATGTAAAAAGAAAAATAAACTTTATAAGGTGTTTATCAAAACAAGAACAGAGAATGCTGAAAAACGCTTCAAGAATTACAAACACAAGTTGACCAATATATTGAGACAAGCGAAAAGGGAATATTACAAAAGAATGCTGCATGAAAATAAAAATAACAGAGGCTATATGAATAATTTTGAATAAAGCAATAGGGAATAGGACAAGGCGAACAGAAGTAACTAGATATTTAAAAAAAAGATATGTTAATTGAAATCAAAGATAAAATTGTCAAAGAATCAAATCAATTCTTTGTAAATGTAGGACTTAGCTTAGTAAACAAAATACCAAGAGCTAATGATCAATCAGGGAGTGTCTGGAAAAGGGAAACTAGGTTTATGCAGTCAATGTTTCTTAGTGAAGTGACTGAAAATGAAATATCTGTGGTTTCTAAACTAAAAAAAAAGACCTCAACAGACAGTGAGGGCATTGACATGAAAATAATAAAAAACACGATTGATTGCATCATTAAACCATTACATTATATAATTAATTGTTCTTTTAAAGTAGGAGTTTTCCCAGACAGTATGAAAAGAGCTAAGGTCATACCTTTCTTTAAAACTCAAGATTTAATACTTATAGGTCAGTACCTCTCCTATCTTAATTTTCAAAAGTGCTTGAAAAACTGTTAATAAATTAGACTGCTTTATTGAAAAACTAATTATTAAATGAAAATCA
This sequence comes from Nerophis ophidion, assembly GCF_033978795.1. Classification (NCBI taxonomy): domain Eukaryota; kingdom Metazoa; phylum Chordata; class Actinopteri; order Syngnathiformes; family Syngnathidae; genus Nerophis; species Nerophis ophidion. The sequence goes on along the minus strand of NC_084619.1, from coordinate 57,277,806 downwards.
GAATGGATTTCGATCAAATAGGTCTACAAGCTTGGCCATCATGAAAATTATTGAAGAGATTTGAACTGCATGTGATCAAAATAAATACACAATAGGAGTGTTAATTGATTTAAAGAAGGCATTTGACACCATAGATCACTGGTTCTCAAAAGGGTGTACGCGTACCCCTGGGGGTACTTGAAGATATGCCAAAGGGTACGTGAGCTTTTTTTTTTAAATATTCTACAAATAGCAACGATTCAAAAATCCTTTATAAATATATTTATTGAATAATACTTCAACAAAATATGAATGTAAGTTCATAAACTGTGAAAAATACAACAATGCAATATTCAGTGTTGACAGCTAGATTTTTGTGGACATGTTCCATAAATATTGATGTTAAAGATTTCTTTTTTTGTGAAGAAATGTTTAGAATTAAGTTCATGAATCCAGATGGATTTCTATTACAATCCCCAAAGAGGGCACTTTAAGTTGATGATTACTTCTATGTGTAGAAATCTTTATTTATAATTGAATCACTTGTTTATTTTTCAACAAGTTTTTAGTTATTTTTTATATCTTTTTTTCTAAATAGTTGAAGAAAGACCACTACAAATGAGCAATATTTTGCACTGTTATACAATTTAATAAAACAGAAACTGATGACATAGTGCTGTATTTCACGTCTTGATCTCTTTTTTTCAACCAAAAATGCTTTGCTCTGATTAGGGGGTACTTGAATTAAAAAAATATTCACAGGGGGTACATCAATGAAAAAAGGTTAAGAACCACTGCCATAGATAGTCAAATTCTTATTTCTAGAAATATATGGATAACATGTATCTATAGTCTTTTTATTATACATTACAAATGGGATGATGGTATTACGTTCACACCCCAACACTGCTTTACTTAATCATTAATCATGATTTCAATATTGATAACAATAATGTTAATTATTACTTTGACTATACTCCTCTCTGAGCTGCAACCTTACCGTGGTAGAGGAGTTTGCGTGTCCCAATGATCCTAGGAGCTATGTTGTCTGGGGGCTTTAAGCCCCCTGGTAGGGTCTCCCAAGGCAAACTGGTCCTAGGTGAGGGACCAGACAAAGAGCATGTCGAAAACCTCTATGAAAAATAAAAAAAAAGGACCCAGATTTCCCTCGCCCGGACGCGGGTCACCGGGGTCCCCCTCTGGAGCCAGGCCCGGAGGTGGGGCACGATGGCGAGCGCCTTGTGGCCGGGCCTGTACCCATGGGGCCCGGCCGGGCACAGCCCGAAGAGGCAACGTGAGTCCCCCCTCCAATGGGCTCACCACCCATAGCAGGCGCCATAGAGGTCGGGTGCAATGTGAGCTGGGCGGCAGCCGAAGGCAGGGCACTTGGCGGTCCTATCCTCGGCTACATAAGCTCGCTCTTGGGACGTGGAACGTCACCTCACTGGGGGGAAAGGAGCCTGAGCTAGTGCGCGAAGTAGAGAAATTCCGGCTGGATGTAGTCGGACTCACTTCAACGCACAGCAAGGGCTCTGGAACCACTTCTCTTGAAAGGGGATGGACTCTCTTTCACTCTGGCGTGGCCGGCAGTGAGAGGCGACGGGCTGGGGTGGAAATTCTGGTTGCCCCCCGGCTTAAAGCCTGCACGTTGGAGTTCAACCCAGTGGACGAAAGGGTAGCCTCCCTCCGCCTTCGGGTGGGGGGACGGGTCCTGACTGTTGTTTGCGCTTATGCACCAAACAACAGTTCAGAGTACCCACCCTTTTTGGGTACACTCGAGGGAGTACTGGAGAGTGCTCCCCCGGGTGATTCCCTTGTTCTGCTGGGGGACTTCAACGCTCATGTTGGTAACGACAGTGAAACCTGGAGAGGCGTGATTGGGAAGAATGGTCGCCCGGATCTGAACCCGAGTGGTGTTTTGTTATTGGACTTCTGTGCTCGTCACAGTTTGTCCATAACAAACACCATGTTCAAACATAAGGGTGTCCATATGTGCACTTGGCACCAGGACACCCTAGGCTGCAGTTCCATGATCGACTTTGTAGTTGTGTCATCGGATTTGCGGCCTCATGTTTTGGACACTCGGGTAAAGAGAGGCGGAGCTTTCTACCGATCACCACCTGGTGGTGAGTTGGCTGCGATGGTGGGGGAGGATGCCGGACAGACCTGGCAGGCCCAAACGCATTGTGAGGGTTTGCTGGGAACGTCTGGCAGAGTCTCCTGTCAGAGAAAGTTTCAATCCCCACCTCCGGAGGAACTTTGAACATGTCACGAGGGAGGTGCTGGACATTGAGTCCGAGTGGACCATGTTCCGCACCTCTATTGTGGAGGCGGCTGATCGGAGCTGTGGCCGCAAGGTAGTTGGTGCTTGTCGTGGCGGTAATCCTAGAACCCGCTGGTGGACACCAGCGGTGAGGGATGCCGTCAAGCTGAAGAAGGAGTCCTACCGGGTTCTTTTGGCTCATAGGACTCCAGAGGCAGTGGACAGGTACCGACAGGCCAAGCGGTGTGCAGCTTCGGCGGTCACAGAGGCAAAATTTCGGACATGGGAAGAGTTTGGGGAAGCAATGGAAAATGACTTCCGGATGGCTTCGAAGCGATTCTGGACCACCATCCGCCGCCTCAGGAAGGGGAAGCAGTGCATTGTCAACACCGTGTATGGTGCGGATGGTGTTCTGCTGACCTCAACTGCGGATGTTGTGGATAGGTGGAAGGAATACTTTGAAGACCTCCTCAATCCCACCAACACGTCTTCCTATGAGGAAGCAGTGCCTGGGGAATCTGTGGTGGACTCTCCTATTTCTGGGGCTGAGGTTGCTGAGGTAGTTAAAAAGCTCCTCGGTGGCAAGGCCCCAGGGGTGGATGAGATCCGCCCGGAGTACCTTAAGGCTCTGGATGCTGTGGGGCTGTCTTGGTTGGCAAGACTCTGCAGCATCGCGTGGACATCGGGGGCGGTACCTCTGGATTGGCAGACCTGGGTGGTGGTCCCTCTCTTTAAGAAGGGGGACCGGAGGGTGTGTTCCAACTATCGTGGGATCACACTCCTCAGCCTTCCCGGTAAGGTTTATTCAGGTGTACTGGAGAGGAGACTACGCCGGATAGTCGAACCTCGGATTCAGGAGGAACAGTGTGGTTTTCGTCCTGGTCGTGGAACTGTGGACCAGCTCTATACTCTCGGCAGGGTTCTTGAGGGTGCATGGGAGTTTGCCCAACCAGTCTACATGTGCTTTGTGGACTTGGAGAAGGCATTCGACCGTATCCCTCGGGAAGTCCTGTGGGGAGTGCTCAGAGAGTATGGGGTATCGGACTGTCTTATTATGGCAGTTCGATCCCTGTACGATCAGTGCCAGAGCTTGGTCCGCATTGCTGGCAGTAAGTCGGACACGTTTCCAGTGAAGGTTGGACTCCGCCAAGGTTGCCATTTGTCACCGATTCTGTTCATAACTTTCACGGACAGAATTTCTAGGCGCAGTCAAGGCATTGAGAGGTTCCGGTTTGGTGGCCGCGGGATTAGGTCTCTGCTTTTTGGAGACGATGTGGTCCTGTTGGCTTCATCTGGCCGGGATCTTCAGCTCTCACTGGATCGGTTCGCAGCAGAGTGTGAAGCGGCCGGAATGAGAATCAGCACCTCCAAATCCGAGTCCATGGTTCTCTCCCGGAAAAGGGTGGAGTGCCATCTCCGGGTTGGGGAGGAGACCCTGCCCCAAGTGGAGGAGTTCAAGTACCTAGGAGTCTTGTTCACGAGTGGGGGAAGAGTGGATCGTGAGATCGACAGGCGGATCGGTGCGGCGTCTTCAGTAATGCGGACGTTGTACCGATCTGTTGTGGTGAAGAAGGAGCTGAGCCGGAAGGCAAAGCTTTCAATTTACCGGTCGATCTACGTTCCCATCCTCACCTATGGTCATGAGCTTTGGGTCATGACCGAAAGGATAAGATCACGGGTACAAGCGGCCGAAATGAGTTTCCTCCGCCGTGTGGCGGGGCTCTCCCTTAGAGATAGGGTGAGAAGCTCTGTCATCCGGGAGGAACTCAAAGTAAATCCGCTGCTCCTCCACATCGAGAGGAGCCAGATGAGGTGGTTCGGGCATCTGGTCAGGATGCCACCCGAACGCCTCCCGAGGGAGGTGTTTAGGGCACGTCCAACCGGTAGGAGGCCACGGGGAAGACCCAGGACACGTTGGGAAGACTATGTCTCCCGGCTGGCCTGGGAACGCCTCGGGATCCCCCGGGATGAGCTAGACGAAGTGGCTGGGGAGAGGGAAGTCTGGGCTTCCCTGCTTAGGCTGCTGCCCCCGCGACCCGACCTCGGATAAGCGGAAGAAGATGGATGGATGGATGGATACTTTGACTATAATTGGCAGCCCTAGCTCTCATACAAGAACACTATTTTTTATCTATTTTATATATATAAATCTCCTGCCTCAAAAGAAGTTGTTTGCCCTGAAATATGAGCCCTCCTTTAGGGCAACACTTGCCTTGACTTTAAAAAGTTTAAATTAGAAGCCTGATTATGTATGAGTGTACATGTGTATATTCGGTGTTAATTATGAAGTTGTGATATTTTTGACATTTCATTGAGCTACTAACATTTTTCTACTAACTTTTTCATTTAATGCCCCCAATGCTTGTAGTGAAAAAGCTCTGCGTACAGCCCTGTACATTGTACATAAAAGTAATTAGATTACTCGTTACTCGTAGAAGTAACGCCGTTATTCCGAACACTTTTGGCGCTACAACTTGTCAAACTTGCCTTTAATCTTGTGCCAGAAGTCTCCTCTAGTTCGCGAATTTTGGCTCCTCCGCGTCCTAGAAGGCAATTTAAACAAACAAAAAATAACCATAGGCATGATTAGTTTATAATTAGAAGTAAAAAAAAATGTTAACCATACAATGGCCAAAATTAGCCTAGCTACAAGCTAGCTTAGTCGTCATTTCACAGACAAATGGACCTGTTCGAGGATTCAGCAGGCTTATTCTCGCAAGACTCTTATTTTTTTGACGGGTTAAAGATTGAGAGGGATAAACAAACCCAGAAAATGGCTTCCTTATTATCGAGTGGTGCTGATTAGGAAGTAAATGTCAACTTTAGGTATTTTATGCGATGGAGTGTTGACTCATTATAAGACCATTTGCGTTGTTTTGGACTAAAGGCGTCTGGACATAAAAAAAGATCTTGCTGCCAGGGCTTTTGCTGCGTGGCAAAACCGGACAAGAGGTGAACAACGAAAAGGCTGAGGACTACCAAAAAAAACTTTGTTGGTAAAAGACACTTAACTTTTTGCCAGACCCTCTATCTATTTCTGACGGTTGGGTAGAAGAAAAAGACTTACTCAATGGCCTAGCGGTTAGAGTGTCCGCCCTGAGATCGGTAGGTTGTGAGTTCATACCAAAGACTATAAAAATGGGAGCCATACCTCCTTGCTTGGCACTTAGCATCAAGGGCTGGAATTGGGGGTTAAATAAACAAAAACTATTCCCGGGCGTGGCACCGCTGCTGCCCACTGCTCCCCTCACCTCCCAGGGGGTGATCAAGGGGATTTCACCACACCTAGTGTGTGTGTGACAATAATCGGTACTTTAAAGACCTACTGAAACCCACTACTACCGACCACGCAGTCTGATAGTTTATATATCAATGATGAAATCTTAACATTGCAACACATGCCAATACGGCCGGGTTAGTTTACTAAATTGCAATTTCAAATTCCGCGTGAATTATCCTGCTGAAAACGTCTCGGTATGATGACGCGTATGATGACGGGTGCGCGTGACGTCACGGATTGTAGCGGACATTTTGATCCAGTACCGATCCCAGCTATAAGTCGTCTGCTTAAATCGCATAATCACAATTTGTTCAATGTACAATGGAGACTACAAAGAAGAAACCTGTATGTGGAAAGCGGTGTATTGCGGCCGGCTATAGAAACACAAACACAGCCGGTGTTTCTTTGTTTACATTCCCTAAAGGTTTGGTTTTGGAATTGGATTGCATTGTTAATGTATTGCTGTGTATTGGTTTGTTGGTCAATTGCTCTGTTTATTGCAGTTCTAAGTGTTGCTGGGTCAGGTTTGGTTTTGGAATTGGATTGCATTGTTATGGTATTGCTGTGTATTGGTTTGTTGGATCAGGGACGGTGTGGCGCAGTGGTAGAGTGGCCGTGCCCAACCCGAGGCTCCCTGTTTCAATCCCCACTTAGTACCAACCTCGTCACTGAGCGTGTCCTGAGCAAGACACTTCACCCTTGCTCCTGATGGGTGCTGGTTAGTGCCTTGCATGGCAGCTCCCTCCATCAGTGTGTGAATGTGTCTGTGAATGGGTAAATGTGGAAGTAGTGTCAAAGCGCTTTGAGGACCTTGAAGTAGGGCTGGGCGATATATCGATATAAACGATATATCGCAGGTTTGTCTCTGTGCGATATACAGTAGAAAATGACTATATCGTAATATTCGATTATATGTTCCCACACCGTTGCTTTTAGCTGCGTGCATTACATTACTGGTGTTTCTCACTCCTTGTCTCTCCTCACAAACAAGCCCGCCTTGTTACATAAGTCGCGCGTTTAGTGCCATATGCTCTCGCCGAGAGCTAACGTTAGCTGAGGAAGATCGAGTTGCTTTTAGCTGCGTGCATTACACAACAGGCATTTCTCACTCCTCCTCGTCTCTCATTCTGACAGAGACGTAAAACAAGCCCGCCTTCTTACATACGTCACATACTCACGCGCGTTTACCGTCATAGCTCTCGCCGATCAGAGAGGTAGCAGCATGGCTAACGTTAGCTGAGGCAGGTCGAGCGAGCGGAGCTTGTGACAATACAAGAGAGAGATGGTGCGAAACTTATCACAAATGGAGAAAGAACAATAAATGCCCAAAATAAAGAGCAGGGGATCCATCATCTGGTGGTGGTTATAGCTTCACGTGGGAAGATATTCAGCAGACAACAGCAATATGCAAAGTATGCAGCAGATGTGTTACTACAAAAAAGTAGCAACACTATTAACTTGTTCTTTCATTTAAAAAGTCCCCCGTGAGAGAATGAAGAGTACTTAATAAATACAGTTTTGGTCAATTGACTTACTGTATTTTTCGGACTATAAGTCACAGTTTTGTTCATAGTTTGGCCGGGGGTGCGACTTATATTCAGGAGCGACCTTTGTGTGGAATTGTTAACACAGTACCGTAGGATATCAAATAATATTATTTAGCTCATTCACGTAAGAGACTAGATGTATAACAATTAACCGGATTTAGCGATTAGGAGTGACATATTGTTTGGTAAACGTATTGCATGTTCTATATGTTAGTTATTTGAATAACTCTTACAATAATATGTTACGTTAACATACCAGGCACCTTCTCAGTTGGTTATTTATGCATCGTAACGTACACTTATTCAGCCTGTAGTTCACTATTCTTTATTCATTTTAAATTGCCTTTCAAAAGTCTGTTTTTGGTGTTGGGTTTTATCAAATCAATTTCCTCCAAAAATGCGACTTATACTCCAGTGCGACTTATATATGTGTTTTTCCTTCTTTATTATGCATTTTCGGCAGGTGCGAATTATACTCCTGAGCGACTTATACTCCGAAGAATACGGTAGTTGTGATTTCCCTCTCTACATGAAAGTTTAAAAGTAGCATATATTAATGCAGTATGAAGAAGAATGTTTTAATGTAGACACATAGAATCATCATACTGCTGTGATTATATGCATCAAGTGTTCATTCAAGGCCAAGGCAAAATATCGTAATATATATTGTACATCGCAATATGGCATTAAAATATCCGATATTAATAAAAGCCAATATCGCCCAGTCCTACCTTGAAGGTAGAAAAGCGCTATACAAGTAGTCCATTTATCATTTATTTAAAAAAACAATAATAATACAAATAAAAATAAGTCGATTTTTTTTTTTTAATGAGAATCGATTCTGAATCGCGATTCCTATTTGAATCGATTTTTTCCCCACACCCCTAATTGGAACATCCCACAATTGCGCAAATTGTCTTCGGCATATTCAAAAATATACATGACATGGAATAAACAAATAATCACGCTGAAATGTAAAAACAAACCACGAACTGATGACGAAGTTTAAGTATGGAATCGCTGCCTTTGTTTATCCCTCCCGACCTTTGACCTCGACAAATTGGACATGCGCAGAAGCCAACTTCGAACTGGTCCATTAGGCTTTTTGCTGTTAAGCAAATTTTTGTAAAAATGAACATACCAATGATTCTTCCCACTAAGCCATTTTCCACAGTGATAGTGACGGCAGACTCGGACTTGTTGGCGCCATAAGAAGTGCGTCGTCCCGGGTTTCCGCCATCCGCGCTCCGGTAAAAAGAGCGGCCTTCATTTGGCCGACTTCGTCTCAAGCCGCCATTGTCGTCGTCCTCTCCTCTCGGCCTCCAAGCTCCAAATTTGGCTCCGTTTCGTACACCGAACGAAACATTTTTCTTCTCCGGGACGTCTGGCGAAGGCTTCCGTTTAGTCGGTGCCGAATTTGCTGCCAGCTCGTCCTCCTCCCAATCCGACATTTTCTATTTGGGTCCAAACCAGCTTGCGAGCTAACGCACCTGTAGCCCGCTAAGCCGTCAATCAAAATGATGCTTTCAGACCGCTTGGAAATCTCACACTTCTCATTTACAAAAAAAAAAAAAAAAAAACGCATCTCGTAAAAAACAACTACTGAATCAACATCCATTTTAATTTTATTAAAGAATAACAAAAAAAATCATTTTTGCTTCCCTCATCCAGACAATATACATACATATAATTTGCACTTGTAATAAATTAATTTCAACGTAAAAAGAGTGTTACAATTTTCAAGCTTTGTTTTAGGGCCTGTTGTGTAATAAATTACTGTTCAAGCAGTAGAGCGATTATTTGAATAAAGGCAACAATCAGTGGTGAGAGCTACTTATACGTGTGTTAATTGGATTGACACATTATGCCCACATTAGTGTTGCGATACAGGAAATAAAACAAAAAAAATGCATGAAGGCACCATGAAGAGAATCTAAACACAATCATTTATGCACTTTCCTTGTTATTTCATAGGCCTCACGCATCAGTTTGTAATTGACCTCTTGCAATATGAAGCCAAAGTCATAAATCAACAACAACGTTCATCCCTCTGTCTCTCAGGTTCTTATATCGCACCACACATATCCAACAAAGACCTGCTTGAAATAATATACCCTGTGGGGAATTCGTTATTGTTAGGCATCGCTCAAAAACCACACTTTAAAACAGAGGTCTTCAACAGGGGGTACGTGACCCCTGCAGCCGGGGTTTGCAGAGCTACTGCAGCGTGGGGGTCTGGAAATTTCCTGCCGATTAAACTGTCTTTTTTTTAAATATTCAACCCTTCCCGCAATTTAAAATGTTTAAGTTCTTTAAGTACACAATAATAATCATTAAACACACTGAAGTGCAGCGTTTATTTACCATTTGTCGGGCCCCCAAAGAATATGTTTCTCAGCAGTGGTATTCAGTTGTAATACACTTTTACACCACTTGTGGCAGTAATGACAAGATCTAACAAACAGAAGTCTGGAGCAAAAGTCATAGAGAAGTTTCTTAAAGCGCAAAAAATATGACTAAAGTGGTGAATTTAATTGACAGTTTATTTCAAAAACATATATATTGATTATTTGTTATTTATTTAGTTAGGATGTATTTATTTTAGCACTGTGTAATTGCATGCAATTGTTATTTTTCAGGGCTTCACGGTGGCAGAGGGGTTAGTGCGTCTGCCTCACAATACGAAGGTCCTGCAGTCCTGGGTTCAAATCCAGGCTCGGGATCTTTCTGTGTGGAGTTTGCATGTTCTCCCCGTGAATGCGTGGGTTCCCTCCGGGTACTACGGCTTCCTCCCACCTCCAAAGACATGCACCTGGGGATAGGTTGATTGGCAACACTAAATTGGCCCTAGTGTGTGAATGTGAGCGTGAATGTTGTCTGTCTATCTGTGTTGGCCCTGCGATGAGGTGGCGACTTGTCCAGGGTGTACCCCGCCTTCCGCCCGATTGTAGCTGAGATAGGCGCCAGCGACCCCGTGACCTCAAAAGGGAATAAGCGGTAGAAAATGGATGGGATGGATGTTATTTTTCATCAGTTTTTGTGAATATACTTATTTTTTATTAGCCTTGATAATCTTTGTGATCAAAACAATCTTTCATATCATTTGACAAATATATCATGTTAAACTGTAAGTAGGTTGGATATAATAATTGAAAACGATTAAAATCAAGAGTGAGATTGCTCATTCAGTCTTAATATTTGACTGGGCCCCTCTGTAGTGGAAACGTCCATCCATCCATCTTCTTCCGCTTATCCGAGGTCGGGTCGCGGGGGCAGCAGCCTAAGCAGGGAAGCCCAGACTTCCCTTTCCCCAGCCACTTCGTCTAGCTCTTCCCGGGGGATCCCGAGGCGTTCCCAGGCCAGCCGGGAGACATAGTCTTCCCAATGTGTCCTGGGTCTTCCCTGTGGCCTCCTACCGGTTGGACGTACCCTAAACACCTCCCTCGGGAGGCGTTCGGGTGGCATCCTGACCAGATGCCCGAACCACCTCATCTGGCTCCTCTCGATGTGGAGGAGCAGCGGATTTACTTTGAGTTCCTCCCGGATGACAGAGCTTCTCACCCTATCTCTAAGGGAGAGCCCCGCCACACGGCGGAGGAAACTTATTTCGGCCGCTTGTACCCGTGATCTTATACTTTCGGTCATGGAAACGTGGAAACGTGTAGTTTAAAATAAAAACATGAATAACTATAACTGTTATATTCATGTTAGCATTGAAGATAGCTCGCGATTAGTGCTCCAGTTGCCAGCAAGCAATTAGCGATAGCAATATATAATATACTATATTGGTATATATTATATATTGTATATGTAAATATTATATATGTGTTGTATTTTATATTGCTTCTATAGTACATGTTAAGTCTACTTTAGACCTGCATTATCCTTTCCATCCTTTGTAACTGAGCTCCTGTGTGGAACAATTTCCCTTGTGGATCAATAAAGTTTGTCTCAATCTAAGTCTCTACTATATTATTTGAATATCTTAGTATGGCACAATAACAAAGTACCTTTAGGACCAGTTTAATAACACCATTTAATAAAGGACAATATAAGTAGGGACAACGTTGAAGACCCCTGCTTTAAAACACATTTAAGACTCTCGTGATGGCAAAACACTTTATAGGCACTCTAGAACAGTGATTCTCAAACTGTGGCAAGCGGGCGCCATCTAGTGGTGTGCCAAAGAATCACTTAATGAATTATTCAAACATAGTGTTACTGTTCAAACTGTGTGTAAGGTTACAGTGGCAGAAAATATTAAACATGTTAAATAAAATCTATGCCTTGTTTTTAACAAATACTTAAGCCTACTAGGCCACTAAATTTCAATGCCGGTGGTACTTGGAGAAAAAAGTTTGAGAACCGCTGCTCAAGAAAAATACTGAAAAACCCAGGAAGCAACTTTGCAATAAAACTTCAGGACATTGTGCAACCAAAAAGGGGCGTGGTTTCTTCCTCGCTATGTTTGACGCCACGTCCTCAGTCAGCGCCGCGAGTGGCAATATTTCAAGTGTTCATGCATAAGAAGCTAGACATTTGACTCGGTTATGTCACAGTGAGATATGAAATTCCAGCTGACACATCGCTTTCAGCCCCCTGCAACCCATGTATTATTCATATATAGTACAGCATTATGATGGCAACAGCACCCAATGAAAGGGGTTGTCGGAAAAGCTTTGCGGTGAAATTCAATTGTGTGTTGATGAACGTCGGAATATATCGTTGTAGGGCATGCAGTAACTAACAGACATGCGGCATCCCTCAAACTCCTCCGCCGTTTAGTCTCCGAGCAAGCGGCCGTCACTTGTACGGTAAACAAACACACTGAGATGATCGTGACATGCGTCCATGACTATTTTTTTTTTTGTTTTCCTTACGTCCCATCACAACAGGCTTTAATAATAACATACCTGACTATCATTTTTCATGCATTTGTTCCGTTGCTCGCCGCGTCATAATTTGGTCAAAAGACTAAAGTACAAGCTAAAGGATGACATGAGGTTAATGAAGCGTCATTTTTTTAGTATTAAATAATTTTGCAAATCTAGTTTAGATGCACATTTTCATCTATTTAGTGTATTACTGACTTTCATGTTTCATACGTAATGCTCACAAAATCAAAGTTGATGAAATACAGTGGAACCTCGATTTACCAACCCCTTCTATTTGCAAACTTGGTGGTTTTTACGAACTTTCAGATTAAGCTAAATGTGCAAACAATGTAGGAACATACTTGCCAACCCTCCCGATTTTCCTGGAAGACTACCGAAGTTCAGCGCCTCTCCCGAAAATCTCCAATCTCCCGAAATTCTCTCGATTTCTACCCGGACAACAATATTGGGGGCGTGCCTTAAAAGCACTGCCTTTAGCCTTTGCAACCTGTCGTCACGTCCGCTTTTCCTCCATACAAGCAGCGTGCCGGCCAAATTACATATTAAAAGTGGATTTACACACACACAAGTGAATGCAACGCATACTTGCCAACAGCCATACAGGTCACACTGAGGGTGGCTGTATAAACAACTTTAACACTGTTAAAAATATGCGCTGCACTGTGAACGCACACCAAACAAGAATGACAAACACATTTCGGGAGAACATCCGCACCGTAGCACTACATAAACACAACAGAACAAATACCCAGAATCCCTTGCAGCACTAACTCTTACGGGACGCTACAATATACACCAATCCCCGCCCACCTCAACCCCTAACCCCCCCCTCCCCATCTCCCGAATTTGGAGGTCTCATGGTTGGCAAGTATGTGTACGAACCCTTCATCCAGTCTTTGATTTTGTGTCACCCCTGCAGACAAAAAGCAGGGCGGCGCATGTTTGGGGAGGCAGAGTCTTCCACAGTCACCTCTCAGTGACAGGTTTTGTCTATATTGCTAACTCATATAAGTCCCCAAAACTCAACAGACCAACGTGGAAAGAAGAAAGGAATGGCTGTGGAGTTCAAAAAACCAAACAAACTCTACTGTAAGTTCCGGACTATAGGCCGCTACTTTTTTCCTACATTTCCAACCCTGCGGCTTTTAGAACGTTGCGGCTAATTTATGGATTTTTTTCTCTTAACGGCCATAATGTCGTCAGTCGGGTTATTGAGTCTGTTTAGCTATTTGGAGAGCTAGTTTCCGCAGCTCGTGGGTCCATGACGATGACTTCTGTTTTGTTTGATCAGCCGTTTTACTGCCACATTACAGGCACCGTTTGCAAACAATTAAGGTATGTAAACAACTCATTTCGCAACGTATATAGTTTGGTGCGGCTAATATACTGGGGAAAACAATTTTCTTCTAAAATTTAGTGGGTGCAGCTTATATCCTGATGTGCTCTATAGTCCGGAATATATGGTATTTGCAAGGAGAATATTAATGGCACCTATAAGTATTGAAGAATCCCCAAAGCAGGCTTCGTTCGACAGAAAGTTTTAATTGTGATGAGACCGGACTTTTTTGGAAAAAGATGCCAAAGCAGACTTATTTCACAAGGGAGGAAACGATCTCTTCTCTTTCAGCAGCGCCTCATTCAAGCGTGCACACACATACACACGGCCCGTCTTCCCAACCTTTTCTTTCTCTCCCTGTTTGTCTGCTACTTTCTCATCAGCTTTTACTTTTTAAATTGTTTATTATATGTTTTTCAAAGTTAAGGATTTTTATGGTTTCTGATCTTTTGTGAGGGCACCAAAGGGACTTCTGTGTGTATGCAGCGCATTAAGGAGGTATTCTATCCAGTACAGTATAGGACTTTATATTGTGTTCAAAGTGGCCAAACCTTCACTAAAATAGAGACTTTTGTCGAAGTAGGAACCATGTATTCACATTGATATTGTTTCGCAAGGGGAACTTTGATTCACTGAGCAAACTTTTAGATTCACCCATGAAGTTTGTAAATGGAGGTTCCACTGTATGATAAAAAGTTTGTACATTCAAGGAAAACAAGCTAATTTCCTGTCAAGTGGCCTCCTCATGAATGGCATACAGTGACTGTGTGTGTGTGTGTGTGTGTGTGTGTGTGTGTGTGTGTGTGTGTGTGTGTGTGTGTGTGTGTGTGTGTGTGTGTGTGTGTGTGTGCGTGGTCAGCCCAGTTGCACATGTGGCGACCGACTGAGGAGGTCTGACGTTTCCTCGGCGAGAGCAGCAGCCTCGTCCACAGTGTGCGACAGGTGTGCAGGGCCCCTGTGGGGGTCCTGGGCCAGGAAACCCAAATGCTGATGGGGGCCGGGCCCCTGCAGTTTGCGCTCACTGATAAAGAGTTCTCTTGCGTCCCAGTCGCTGAGGTCATCGTACGGCGTGGCCCGGTGGCTGGAAGGCTGGGTGAGATTGTGCATGGAGAGGGACTTCCCGAGGGCGCACCCCCAGTCCGGGGGCGTCCCATCGGGGCTGGGCGAAAGCAGCAAGAGAGGGTCCACCTCCAGGCTCATGTGTCTCCTCCAGGCCGCCTCGGATTTGGCGCCGGGTTTCTCCCGGAGCTGGGCGCTCTCCAAGCCTGGCTGGGGTCCCACGACGACAGAGGGGCCGGGGCCCCCCCGGTGTGCCAGCACTATATCTGTTACATCATCTGGGTCGGGATCAGCCGGGCAGCGCAGGTGGGAGGGGTGCATCACCGGGGGCAACTGGAGGGTAAAACCCCCCGAGGGAGGGGGCGGAGGGGGCAGGTCGGGGAAGTGCGCTCTCCTGGTGCCGTTTGGGGTGACCCGGGTGGGGTAAGGGCTGTCGGGGGGCAACAGGGGCGACGGGGAGAGCGAGGCGGTGGACGGGGGGTAGGACGGAGGGGCCGAGTCCGGGGGGCCGTCGTCGTCGGCGGGCGCCAAGATGAGCCGTAGTCCCCGGGGGTTTGCGCCATGGTCGCTCCCGCTGCCGTGCGGCGAGGGCGGGTCCATGTCCATGATGGAGGCCTGGTAGTCGGCGCTGCGGTGCCGGTCCAGTTCGAAAAGTGGCAGCGAGGACAGAGCGAGACCAGAGGGACCTTTCTGCAGGACTTGGCGGTAAACATCCAGCAAAGAATCCAGCTTGGACTCGATGGAGGACACCTGCGAGCAGAAAGTCTCACAATTCTTCAAACTCTGACAAATAAAAGTCGAATAAATGAAGTCAAACTTTAGCAGTGTTGATGTGTTATGTTGGCATTAAAATCCAAAACATTTTAATTGTGGTTTTTTCTTTGTCGATGTGTCGTGCTGAGGAGACATTTTTACATTTTCTTATTATTTTTCTGTTTTGCACTGAGGAGAGAATCCATTACCCAAAATTTTGTTGACCTGGTGAACTGTGTATGCTTGTACAAGGTGTGGAAAATGCATTTATCCCCCGGGAAGAGCTAGACGAAGTGGCTGGGGAGAGGGAAGTCTGGGTTTCCCTGCTTAGGCTGTTGCCCCCGCGACCCGACCTCGGATAAGCGGAAGATGATGGATGGATGGAGTTCTTTCTTTATTCATGTTTTAGGCATTGGAATGTGAAAAGGATGCATCCCCCTCCTTATCTCATCAGTGTTGGGGAAGGGGGAGGCATTCCTCTCTTTGGGGACTGCTTTCCGATTCAAGAGGTAGTTTCTTTCCGTTTGAATGTTAGACCATCCCGAGATGACGGTATGACTGTATTGATGTGGGCTGGTCTCCTGAAGCTTCAGTAAAACTTGTTAATATTCCTACTCTGTCTTGATGGTCCTTCTTACTCAGCATATATGTCATCGAAATAACTTTAATTCCCTGAGAGGGAATACTGGCCAGACGCAACAAAGGACAATAAATATTTTATGTACATTAGCAATTGCTTAGTAGTTTGTTTTTATAGCGCTGCAGCGATTTATCGATTATAATAAAGCTTTGATTCAGTTAAAGCAGGTGTGTCCAAACTTTTTTTTAGCGAGGGCCGCATCAATTAGCCCAATTAGCCTGTTCACCTGTGGGATGTTAGCATGCTAACTTTTTAAGCTAATTTTACATCCGTACTCTTCAGATTTTAGCATTCACATGCAATTTATACATCCTAGTTTTTGGGTGTAATGTTCTCTTTAAGGGATATTTTTAGTTTGTCTTTAGAATATGTCACGAGCGAATAAAAAAAACAAACTGCGGGTCACACTTTGGACACCCTTGGTTTAATGACTAAAACTTATACAAATGTGATAAACCTCGGGCCGCATGGAGAGCAGGGAACTTTATGTACACGGACGTAGTTTCCGCACGACCGCTGCATTAGAGCGCACATGAGAGCGGTGGCGTGGGAGTGTCGTGATTTGTGTCGTGAGTCTTTATATTTTTATGAATACATTACTGCAAAATTGTAAAAAATAATTTTTAATGTTATGTTCATTTATTAAAAAAAAAAAAAGAATAAAAAAGCTATAGCAAGCAGAAAAAAAATAATTCTAACTATTTTCCCTAAAATACGCACTAAAACTATAAAATGTGTTTTATCCGATAAATTGAACAAACTAATCGATTAAGTACTCAAATACTAAAATAATTGATGTCTGTAACTCTATTTAAATCAGTGGTCCTCAACCACCGAGCCGCAGAAGAATGTTTTATTAATTTTAATTATTTTTTGATTAAAAAAAAAAAAAAAAAAAAAAAATATATTTTTTTATTAAAACAACATAAAAAACACAAGATACACTTACAATTAGTGCACCGACCCAAAAAACCCCTCAATTTTTCATGACAAAAACCTCCCTTTTTCATGACAAAAGGAAAGAAAAAAAAAAGAAAAAAATCCCCCCCGCCCCCCGCCTGGCCGAGGGACAAAGTGTCAAGCGTTGACCGGTCGGCAACAACAAAAAGGTTGGGGATCACTGATTTAAATGATAAAATGGCTTAATATGATTCATGTGCGCATTTATTTTAGGTGTAAAAAAAGGTTAACCAATGCAAAAAAAAAACAAATATACGCAGTCTAGCAAAAAAAAAAAAACATAAAAAATAAATAAATTAAATGCTCTGAGTGAATGTTTTGATGCAACTTAACTGAAGTTCTGTGCAATAATATTTTTCCCAAATTGTTCCCCGCAACCCCAAAAGGGACAAGCGGTAGAAAATTAATGCATTGATGTTCCTTACCTGCCTCTCCACCTTACACACGCGGCCCAGCATGCTCATGCCCTCGTGAGGATCTCCATCCGGGTTCAGTTTGTCCCTCAGCTTTTTATCCACGGGGACTTGGCCTTTTCCGAGGATCTGATCCACCCTGGCTCGCACACACAAACACACAAAATGGCGTTAAAACATTGATAAGAACTGTGTCATTAAAGTAGGCGGTGCTCCACTTGGCGTCAGGTTGAAGAGCACACCTGAAAGTCGGATGTTAGGGTTAGTAAAAAAAGACAAAAACAAAGCACACGTCTTCATCAATTCCGTTAATGCTGTTACAGTCAAAAAGTGTTCAGCTTGGAATATGAATTCACTCATCCACCACATATTTAGGGAACACAAACATGAGTTGAATGCTTTTTACACCAATACGATACAACTTGACAAAATCACCGGTTGACACACACACAATGTGCTTGGTTTCGTTGACACAGGAAATAGCTTAAGCTTAATTCAAAGGTCCCATGTATTATTATTTTTTTCAGTGTCATAGGTACCAAAATACGAAATGTGTTAGCCTAGATCAGGGGTCACCAACGCAGTGCCCGCGGGGACCAGGTAGCCCGTAAGGACCACATGAGTAGCCCGCTGGCCTGTTCTAAAATTAGCTCAAATAGCAGCATTTTTTTTTACATTTTATTTATTTACTAGCAAGCTGCTCAACATTTTTAATTCTAAGAGAGACAAAACTCAAATAAAATTAAAAATTTCAAGAAAATATTTTGAAGACTTGGTCTTCACTTGTTTAAATTAATTTATTGTTTTTACTTTGCCTCTTATGACTTTCAGAAAGACAATTTTAGAGAAAAAAATACAACCTTAAAAATGATTTTAGGATTTTTAAACACATATACCTTTTTACCTTTTAAATTCCCTTCCTATTCTTTCCTGACAATTTAAATCAATGTTCAAGTAAATAAATGTTTTTAATCGTAAAGAATAATAACTACATTTTGATTTAATTCTTCATTTTAGCTTCGGTTTTTTCGACGAAGAATATTTGTGAAATATTTTTTCAAACTTATTATGATTAAAATTCAAATTTAAAAAAATGATTCTGGCAAATCTAGAAAAATCTGTAGAATCAAAGTTTAATCTTATTTGAAAGTCTTTTGAATTTATCTAAAAAAACAAATTCTGGAAAATCTAGAAGAAATAATGATTTGTCTTTGTTGGAAATATAGCTTGGTCCAATTTGTTATATATTCTAACAAATTGCAGATTGGATTTTAACCTATTTAAAACATGTCATCAAAATTCAGAAATTAATCTTAATCAGGAAAAATTACTAATGATGTTCCATGAACTTTTTTAAAAAATTTTTCAAAAAGATTCGAATTAAGTAGTTTTTTTTCTTCTTTTTTTCAGTTGAATTTTGAATTTTAAAGAGTCGAAATTGAAGATAAAGTATGTTTCAAAATTAAATTTTCTTTTTTTTCCTGTTTTCTCTTCTTTTAAAACATTCAACTAAGTGTTTCTTTCATCATTTATTCTCTACAAAAAACCTTCCGTAAAAGGAAAAAAAAAAATTGTACGACGGAATGACAGACAGAAATACACATTTCTTTATATATATATAGATTTATTTATTAAAGGTAAATTGAGCAAATTGGCTATTTCTGGCAATTTATTAAGTGTGTATCAAACTGGTAGCCCTTCGCATTAATCAGTACCCAAGAAGTAGCTCTTGGTTTCAAAAAGGTTGGTGACCCCTAGCCTAGCTGCTGGGATATAGATGGTTTAAAAGGGCTTTTAGTAAGCACTCATGGGAGCACGCTGTTTTATGTGTCTGTATCTTTAATGCAAATGAGTTGTGTTGGTCTCCAAGAAACGCTGTTGTGTGTTTTATCCACTTTTGACATATACACATGGCCTCACACAAAATACACTTTTTGATCCATAAGTGGAACAAAAAAATTTCCCCTAAAATTTAGTGGGTGCCACTTATATACCATTGCGCTCTTTGGTCCGAAGAATGCGATAGTTACTTTTGCATAATAGGGGACCTTTAAAAACTGCGGTCACAAACACAGCAGCGTAACCACGGAGACAATCTAATGCAGCTAGCGCATGGGTATCAAACTCTGGCCTGCGGGCCAAATCTGGCCCGCCGTGTAATTTAATTTGGCCCTCGAGGCAATATCAATTTAGCATTAGAGCTGGCCCGCCGGTGTTATACAGCGTCGGTGCCGCAATAACACCGCATTCACCGCTAATACTCATACTTGCCAAATCTCCTAATTTTCCCGGTAGACTCCCGAAGTTCAGTGCCCCTCCCGAAAATCTCCCGGGGCAACCATTCTCCCGAATTTCTACCGATTTCCACCTGGACGACTATATTGGGGGCGTGCATTTAAGGCAACCTGTCGTCACGTCCGCTTTTCCTCCATACTAACAGCATGTCACATAATATTTGTGGCTTTTACACACAAACACACACACACACACACACACACACACACACACACACACACACACACACACACACACACACACACACACACGTGAATGCAAGGCATACTTGGTCAACAGCCATACAGGTCACACTGAGGGTGGCCGTATAAACAACTTTAGCACTGTTACAAATATGCGCCACATTGTGAACCCACACCAAACAAGAATGAGAAACACATTTCGGGTGAACATACGCACCGTTACACAACAGAACAAATACCCAGAACCCTTTGCAGCACTAACTCTTCCGGGAAACTTCCAGCAAACTGACCAATAATTAATGTTTCATTCATGCATTTTCTCTTGCTACTTCAAGGCTTGAATGTTTGGTTCATTCATTATTGTTATTTTATTCTCAAATTTTTTACTAGCCTGTAGAAAAAATGTGATATTTATCTCAGAAGATTGCAAATAGAAAAAAAGGCATAACATTTTTATTTAAAGGTTATTTGATATGCCATTGATATTTTTTAAATTATTATTATTATTGTTTGGAACTGGATTTTGCATGACACTAAAGTTATATAACCATTGCTTGTTCAATATTCAATGTAAAACTTGTTTGGGTCCTATTAAAAGGTTAATTTGTGCAACCTTGGCCCGCGGCTTTGTTCCGTTTAAAATTTTGGCCCACTCTGTATTTGAGTTTGACACCCCTGAGCTAGCGGGACCTTTGTGCATGTTAGTATAACAAATTACTATTATGGTATTAATGAAAACCACCCCAGTTGGTTGGAGCTGAACAGGATCCGCCAACTGTACGCGTTCCATACTTGAAATGCAACATCAAGGTCTGCTCTTTCCTGACACGGCACATGCAAACTGCAACCACAACCAAGCTAACAAAAACTAACAAATCTAGCAAAAAATAAAAAATAAATAGAGGGGCAACCCTGAGTTCTTCTTCCTGTTGCTGTAATAGTAATGCAGGGCGGGAGAGGACATGTTCCTGAGTCGACTACTCAAGCCGGGACCAGAGCCTGCTGCACTGGCCATTCTGGAGACAGGAGAGAGACCGGGTCAGATGCAAGACTCCGAACAAATCCAAGCATCACCGAATCACACACAATGCTTATTTACGAGAACAATACTAAAACAAAACTACCTTGTACTATTTGGCGATTGTTAATAAACACACCAGCTGCCTTATTAGGTACAGTTGCACACTAAAACAAGATCCAATATGATTCTGTGTTACTTATTAGTGGTCATGGCTTATTTGTTTAGCGACATCTAGGGGTGTAACGGTACGTGTATTTGTATTGAACCGTTTCGATACGGGGGTTCCGGTTCGGTTCGGAGGTGTACCGAACCAGTTTCCACACGGACATGTTAAGTAGCGTACCGCACGTTGTGTAAACAATGCACACCGAAGCACAACACACGGCATGCTAGCAGCTAACGAGCTAGGATAGACTGACCATACCTCCTCTTTTCAGCGGACATGTCCTCTTTTGCAGAGCTGTCAGGGTGGAGTTCCTTATATGCTTCAAATTTCCGGCATTTTGAGTTAGAGTTGCATGTACAAACCCCGTTTCCATATGAGTTGGGAAATTGTGTTAGATGTAAATATAAACGGAATACAATGATTTGCAAATCATTTTCAACCCATATTCAGTTGAATATGCTACAAAGACAACATATTTGATGTTCAAACTGATAAACATTTTTTTTTCTGCAAATAATCATTAACTTTAGAATTTGATGCCGGCAACACGTGACAAAGAAGTTGAGAAATGTGGCAATAAATACTGATAAAGTTGAGAAATACTCATCAAACACTTATTTGGAACATCTCACAGGTGTGCAGGCTAATTGGGAACAGGTGGGGGCCATGATTGGGTATAAAAAAAGCTTCCATGAAATGCTAAGTAATTCACAAACAAGGATGGGGTGAGGGTCACCAATTTGTAAGCAAATTTGAACAGTTTTAGAACAACATTTTTCAACGAGTTATTGCAAGGAATTTAGGGATTTTACCATCTACGGTCCGTAAAATCATTAAAAGGTTCAGAGAATCTGGAGAAATCACTGCAAGTAAGCAATGATATTATGGACCTTTGACCCCTCAGGCGGTACTGCATCAAAAACCGACATCAGTGTGTAGAAGATATCACCACATGGGCTCAGGAACACTTCATAAAACCACTGTCAGTAACTACAGTTGGTTGCTACATCTGTAAGTTCAAGTTAAAACTCTGCAAAACCCATTTATAAACAACACCAAGGAACGCCGCTGGCTTCGCTGGGCCTGAGCTCATCTAAAATGGACTTATGCAAAGTGGAAAAGTGTTCTGTGGTCTGACAAGTTCACATTTCAAATTATATTTGGAAACTGTAGACGTGGTGTCCTCCGGAACAAAGAGGAAAATAACCATCCGGATTGTTATAGGCGCAAAGTTCAAAAGCCAGCATCTGTGATGGAATGGGGGTGCATTAGTTCCCAAGGCATGGGTAACTTACACATCTGTGAAGGCACCATTAATGCTGAATGGTCCATACAGTTTTTGGAGCAACATATGTTGTCATCCAACCAATGTTATCATGGATGCCCCTGCTTATTTCAGCAAGACAATGCCAAGCCACGTGTTACAACAGCGTGGTTTCTTAGTAAAATAGTGCGGGTACTTTCCTGGCCCGTCTGCAGTCGAGACATGTCTCCCATCGAAAAAGTGTGGCGCATTATGAAGCGTAAAATACGACAGTTGAGACCCCGGACTGTTGAACGACTGAAGCTCTACATAAAACAAGAATGAGAAAGAATTCCACTTTCAAAGTTTCAACAATTAGTTTCCTCAGTTCCCAAAACGTTTATTGAGTGTTTTTAAAAGAAAAGGTGATGTAACACAGTGGTGAACATGCCCTTTCCCAACTACTTTGGCACGTGTTGCAGCCAAGAAATTCAAAGTTAAATATATTTACAAAAAAAAATAAAGTTTATGGTTTGAACATCAAACATCTTGTCTTTGTAGTGCATTCAACTGAATATGGGTTGAAAAGGATTTGCAAATCATTGTATTCCGTTTATATTTACATCTAACAATTTCCCAACTCATATGGAAAGGGGGTTTGTATTTTCAATGTACGTTCAGGGTTAAGAAGGGGTTAAAAACTAAACAAATTGTGCGCACAGCAGCATTCGTGAGGGAGGGGCAGAGACAGAGAGAGCGAGAGAGTTATGATGAATGCGCATGCGTCGCCAGGCTCTGTTTTTTACCCATATATTTATCAGATTTAATTTTTTATTATCTATAGCAGGGCTGTCAAAAGTGTCCCCTGGAGGCCATTTGCGACCCACGGCTAATGTTTTAAATGCCCACGGTACATTCTAAAAATCAATCAATCAATCAATGTTTACTTATATAGCCCTAAATCACTAGTGTCTCAAAGGGCTGCACAAACCACTACGACATCCTCGGTAGGCCCACATAAGGGCAAGGAAAACTCACACCCAGTGGGACATCGGTGACAAAAAATACTATTAAAATAAATAAAAAAGCTTAAAGGTTAAATGTAATTAAAAAAAAGTTGCAATGTTGACTAATAAAACAAAGCTGTTTTTTTCTTTCAAACTGTCATTGCTCAAAACATAATACTGAATCAAAATCAATGTTATTATGAATTATTGACCTCTCCAATGTTCCCATTACTTCACATCAAATATTCCACTAAGAAAAATATTTTTGGTGAAAAGCTTTAGCAAATTTGTTAGATAAATAACCCAAAAATGTATATTTTATTGTTTTCTTACTGTACGGAAAATGAACCGAACCGTGAGTTCTAAACCAAGGTACGTACCAAACCGAAATTTTTCTTTACCGTTACACCCCTAGCAACATCACATGTTTACTATTCAACATGGCTGAACTACAGGTTGCTGACAAGAAAAGCCTTGGAACGCTATCAGTGTTTCCCACACGGCTGCACTCTACTTGTAGAAGTAGGACCAAAAAAAAGTTGTTGACTGCTTTAAAAAAACAAAAAGTACAGCAGAACCTCGAGTTACGCACTTCTGTGCGCAAACTTTTTGATTTACAAACTTTCAGATCAAACCAAATCAAAAAGTTGTTTGGATCGGGTTATATAAAATGATGCTGTGCTCACCACAATTGAAAATACACCTGGGGTCATAAACTAATGAATCCATTGTCTTCCACACGAGGGCGGCAACATCTTTCCAATATCCTACCAAATCAGTTCGTAGGAGAATAAATGTAGGCAAAAATACACCGCGGGCCAACCTTCTTGTTAAACTTTTCTAGCGGGCCGAACTGAACACTTCGGCAGACTGCAGTCGTGGTTTGGACACTAAGCTTTAGATAATGTGTATGATTAACAGAAACACTGTTGTGTTATATCATTTCCCTGCCTTCTCCTTTATTGTGATGTCTGTTTCCTTCAGCTCATTAGTCTCCAGCTAGGGGCGGACACTAAAGCACACCTGCAACCAATTTCAACCTATGAGTATTTAAGCACGTCACTGACAGCTTGGTCTTGCCGGTTATTGTCTCCTGAACCTCCCACGTTCATGCGCCAGCTTCACCTTGTCAGTCCTGGTACGTTGTCTATCCTTAGTCCTATAATCCCTCACCTCTTTGTGTTTGTTTCCTAGCCTTCCTGAGGTAAAGAGGATTCTGTGTTGGACTTTATGCTGTGCTCAATGAGCCCTGGCCTTTTCCCCTGCCGACCACTGAGGAACCTGGTGTGCACTTCTGCCCCATTGCCTTTTGTTACACTTTTTGAACTAATTCAATTTTTCCCTTTTTGGAACTCTACCTTGCCTGCTGTCTCTGCATCCTGGGGTCACCTCCTTGATCAGTTCCTAACAAACACAGTTTAAAAAAATGCCTAAACTTGTGAATTAGGCGATGTGTCAATGTTGAGTGCTTTTGTTTACATGTTCAGTATTTTCACGCTAACATGTTCATGTAACTGAATATTTTTTATTCTACCACTTCTTATTTATTCATTTATGTCAATGTTTGTTTATATGTTACTTGTATTATTTGTCCTCTGTTTTTTTTCTGTTTCATTATCTTGGCTATATTGTTATTCACGCCACTACGGCGCTATACGTCAGAGTTTGAAATAAAACATGATAGCAAATTATAATAATAATAACAACGATAATAAATAATATAAGATAATAAATACAATAATAATAATAACAACTATATAATAATAAACGTATAACTGTATTCTTTACACTGTTATTGGAAATACACAACTTTTTAAATTATAGCAGGCACATTAGATACATTTGCACAAACTATTGGTTTCGCCAATACCAGCCTAAATTTTAGTCCGCATCGGATCAGAAGGAAACCCAGTGATATTGCACTTCAAAATAGACAAGTGTTGTCCATTTTGATGAACTCAATATGAGTCAAAAAAGAAGAGAAGGGAAAAAAGACCTTCTTCCTTTGAATTCAGTAATTGCAAACTCTCCATCAGTGTCCATATTTGATAATGATAAAAGAAGAGAATCGCAGTGGAGTTAACAAAAAAAAGACCATCACATTAATGAGATAACAGGAGCAATTCAGGTTAATGACCATGAATTGCACTTTGAAGTGTTCACAACACAGCATTTTATGTATGACCCAATCCAAACAACCTTTCCCACTCACGGCGCAAATGAACTAACGCAAAAAGTCAAAACACATGGTCACATAACGCAACCTGCTTACCGAACTTTGTGATTATTATTAAACATGTCTAATTAGGAATTACACCCATTTAAACCCCCTGAATGCATGCTGGGGAACAAATGCAAAACACATAATCATTATTGGTGCATTTTAGCTGCTTGATTTTTCTGAT